>NW_008625006.1:0-17224 GCF_000691845.1 Merops nubicus
TATCAACTGCACCACCCAGCTTGGTATATTCACCAAACTTGCTGAGGATGCACTCAATGCCACTGTCTATGTCATTAATGAAGATTTTCAACACCAGTCCCGGTACGGACCCTTGAGGGACACCACTTGTCACTTTTGCCCAGCTAGATGTCAAGCCATTGACCACAACTCTCTGGGTGCTGCCATCCAGCCAGTTTCTTATCCACTGAACAGTCTACCCATCAAACCCATATCTCTCCAACTTGGAAAGGAGGATGTTATGGGGTGTTGCAGTGCACCTCCTGGAGACAGAGGATTCTATTACCTCTTTGTCCCCAGACATGGGCACACATCCAGAATTTTCCATCTTTCCCAGGTTGTGGTTGGCTTAGCCACCACAAGACCAATCCCCTAACACCCATTGGACCCCTGACCTGTCGGCAACCCATCCGTGTATTCTTACAGGACAATGCCTTTGTAAACCCACCTACCTACCTGTTAAAAACCCCTGGCCCCAAGGCCACATGCTCTTTCGCTTCTCCCCTGGGGTGGGTGCTGTTTCAGTGCCTGCCTCAGGTGTTTTTGTTTGTTATTTTCATGTTATTAAAACCTTTTATTTTGGAAAAAAGCGATCGTTGCCCATCCCTCCTTTAATCGCCACTGTCCTCCTCTTTGCTGAAGACCACCCTGGAGGTACTACTGGGGTCACACTGGAGATATTTTCTTCCCAGGCAAAACCAGCAGGTATAAAACCCTCATATTTTTGAAAAGTAATAATGGGGTACACTGTCAAAGGCCTTAGTGAAGTCAAGATATCTATCTATCTTGATACCTTGTCACAGTGGGTGACTTCAACTACACAGACATTTGTGAGAAGAAAATACAGCAGGTCACATGTCACACATCAAGTTCATGAAACATGTAGAGGACTACTTCCTCATTCAAATGTTAAGCATGCCAACCAGAAATGAGCCACTGCTGGAACTGCTACTCAAAAAACAAGAAAACCTTCTTTTTAGTATCTCAGTAGCAGCCATGGTTGCAGTGATCACAATATCATCGAGTCTGGGATCCTGTCGAGAATGCTGAAGGTTACTACAAAGACAAAGGTTTTAGAGTTTAGAAAAGAAAATTTCAGCTTGCTCACAGCTCAGTCAGGAGGGATTCCATGGAAAGCTTCATGGAGGATAAGAAAAGCTACGTGTGCTGGGAGTTTTTCAAGAACGCTTTCCCAGAAGCAACATTTAAATGGTGGCTATAAAGAAGATGGAGACTTCCTTCTTACAAGGAGTCACATGGAAAAGATAATGGATAGTGGATACAAGCTAATCCTGGAGAGATTCCAACTGGACACAAATAAGAACAATCAACCATTGGAATAATCTCCCCAGGGAAGCAGTGGAGTCTCCAACACTGGCCACTTTTAAGTTTCAGATGGATAGAGTGCTAGACCATGTTGTCTAGACTACACTTTTGCCACAAAGTTTGGACCAGATGATCCTTGATGTCCCTTCCAACCTGCTATTCTATGATTTTAAGATTGTCAGATAGTGAAAGTAAAATAAAATGTCTATTTCATACATGTTCTATTTTTATTTTTTAAAGAGGTTTTTAAAGAGAGAAACTACGTTCTTTCAAGGAGTAACTGGGATGGGTTTTTTTTGTTTAAAAACTGCGTTCTCCAACTCAAAAGCAAAAATTGCAAGAACAACTGTATTCGAAGAGGAAAGCAAATGTTATTTCCATTCCAAGCAAAGGGTGAATAAGAATTGGATATTACAAATGAAATTACTAAAGCCAGCAAGCAAAATGCACTTCAGTTCATTTTACAGTTTTACAGCACTTTGCCCAGGGTGTCCTGAGGCTTTGTAAAGCTATAGCTTGTTCCTGAACCTACCCCATTTATTTTACCTTACAGTATTCCTTCAGAAAAGCAAACAAGGATCAGAGAGGTTACAGCTTGACTTTCAATGGTTTCAGGCACTGGCAATTCCCCCTGAAATCATGACAATTAAACTGTCTTGACAAGCTAAGTGAGAACAGAAGTTGAGTAACTGTTTAAATCATCTGTCTGTAATATTAATATCAGCAGAAAAGGAAGTCACATACCCCTTGCATAGCCCCACTCACACATCTCAAAACTTAGATAAAACTGAGTGTAGAGTGTTTAAGTGAGCAAGGAGCATCAAGCAGTGTGGCTGTTCTCCCTCCTAGTACAAGACATTTATGCAAGATAAGCTTTTTGACAATCAATATTTGACCTCTTAGTAGATTTGACTCCGATACCTGCGATTATACACTCACTCTTGGCAGCTTTTCATTTTAATTACATTTGTTTATTTATTTTAGTGGTTAAAGGCTGTTTTGGCACCATGCATAGTAGTTATCCAGATGGTCATCTGTTCTGAGGTCAAGCAAAATAAACAAAAGGACTTTTATGTATTCCTTCCCTGAAAGCTAAATAGTGCCAGTACTATTGTCTTTCTCTTGATATATTTTTGAATATATAAAGATTCAGAACTGAAACTGTAAAAAAAATACCAGAAGACTGAGTTTCTCATAGGGAAGATCCATTTATCCTGAAGTGGGCAATTCCTTTTTTTGCTGCTTGAAAAGCTCTAATCGTACAATATTTGGGTACTGTATGATACTATGAAACAACAAAACAAGGGCTTACATACCTTATTCTACTGGACTAATTGCCTCATAATGTTAGCATTACAAACTAAATTGATGTTGTACTGATGACTTGCTAGTCATTCTCTCTGATAGAAAGAAGAAATTTTAAAATCATAGTACCTACTTTAATTAACCAAAATGAAAATTATTCCAATTATGCTCTATCAATACACAGGTCATGTCTTCAGTCATAAAGAACCAGAGAGTACAGGAGAACTCTGCTAATTTACTCTTTATCAAGTTATATTAAAATCTCACACTTATTATGTGCTATACTTAGCCCCATATCCAACAAACTATTGAAGTCACTCTTTTTGAAGTAATCATTATATAATTATTTTACATCTGAGAAGTAATTTATGAGATGTGAAGTATTCAATTTGCCAGGGTTTTCAGCATTTCACTGAAGCTGTGTCTTTCCTACTCAAAAGTGTGCATTCTCATGAAAGGTGAAAGAAAATAAATACCTTCTCTCTCCATTTTTCTCAGCTAAGAGATGTACTGGGCTGAAAACTGCTTTTACTGTTGCAAATATTTATCTTACTAACATGAGAAAAAAGAACTGTATAGTAAAATAACTAATATAAAAGTAATTGTCATGTATAATCTACACTTTGTAAATGGCAGGCTGTCTTCACATGTTTGGTGTCAACTTGGAATCAAGAGATTAATTCTATTAAGTACAGGAAATTAAGTGTGGAATTCCATCTCAGCTGAATGTCATGCATGTCCAGCACACCGTGAGACCACTCTCCTTCACTACTCCCAGCCTCTTTGTTTTCCCCTCTGTCAATATTCACGTTTTCCTGACTCAGGGGTGAGCTCCTATAGGAAGCTGATCCAGCTCAAAACTAACTGCCAAAAATAAATGAGCAGTAGGAAAGTAAAAGGAACTTGTTATAGTTCAATGGAGAACTATCACAACATCACCATAATGCAAATAATATTTAAATTGGACATGTTCTGCCTCAAGACCATAAATGACAAACCAAGATGTGCATGTAACTAGCAGCAAAATGACTACTAGTAAATACAGCACTTGTGTACACACAAATATACTTTGACTGTACACTTTGTATTTAAAGATACTACAGACTAAACATAGAATCAGATAAAATAGACTACTGACAATATTGAACCCAAGTTTAAAGTTCTTTTGCAGATTTTTGATGTTTTCTAAACAATGTTTCTTAGAATTGAAACTAAATTCCATTAATATGTCATGCATTTTACTGAGCAGCAGTAAAATTTACCAGGACTGTCTTCATGGAACTATTTGGTGTCAAAATGGTACGGTAAAATGATTTTCAATATACAGCAAAAGAATCTGTTTCACAAACATGTAAAATTATCCGCTTATCTTAAAAATTACTATTTTACCAGATTTTAGGACTATATTTACTTTAGAATATAATCTACTAATTTATTTTTCCCTGAATAGACCTCCTAAGTTTATTCAGGGGATCAAGGAGTAGAGCTTCCATAGCTATTCTTCTTTGGGTTTCAGTATTTTTTTTTTTCAGTATTACATCTTTCAGTCTAGCTTTCCTGTATTCCAGGAGTAAGAATTTAAACTGAGATAGAAAGTATCTTTTCAGAGCATTTCAATTGCATCTATTGAAGAAATGTAAATTTCTAAAACACCTGCATTTGTGGTGGTACATAGGTTAAATTCCAGTTGAAATACTGACTAAAAAAGCTGAGCATTTCCTCTTCTAAGATGAACTGTAAATGATTTTTCAGGCTGATAAGCCTTCAAAACACTTAATTTCTTTGCCTTTAATCTACGTTTGAAAAATACCGCCAAAAGCAATTAGTATTGGCTTTTGCCTTCCCTGTAACAATATATACTTTTGGATTTATTTAATGAGTCCTTTTATGGATTTTTTTTTTCCATCAATTTAGTAACTAATATTTCTTCAGGACCAAGATAAGGAGACCTTAGGAGCTTTAGTTAAAAATTTATGCATATTAAATTTTTAAACATCATTTAGTGACAGCTTCAATAAAAAATCTGCCAGCCACTTTTCTTCAAATAAGGAACAGCCATATGTAAATGGATTTAGATGTTTTCTGTTAACTGTTTTGGTGTACCCAGAAGATGTTATACACACATTTTTAATACACTTCTCTGCTATATATATACACAGTGCCCTGTAAAAATAATTTCTATTGAAGAATGATTTTTATATGTACCAAAATGTTTCTATATGTATTTTTTTTAATGTATTTATTCTATATGCAATTGGACATAGATGACTTAACTAAACAATTCTGTGGTAGTAACTCCCAACAGTTCCTCAAAGCCATTCTCCCTGGAATTAAGTCAACTTTTTCAAGATGTTATGCTATTATCTTCCATGTTCTTCTGCTGACCACTTACCCAACTAGGAAAAGTACTATAGTTAATGGGCAACACATGAGCCAGATCCCTCCCTCTGGTCTTAGACCATATGCAAGAGATCAAATGTGGCCCACCACTGGAGGAATGAATAGACCAATGTATTCATTCTTGACACATAACATAGCAAAGAAAGGAGCAAGTCGATTCCAAAACCAGGCCATGGGGGAAGGAAGGACCCAGGCAATTAGTCCTATCCCAGTCGTATAGTAGTTCCCAGGAGAAAGCCTCATAATTCCCTTCCTGTATCGATCCTGTCCTGTTGCTACTGAGAACTCTACTTGCCATGAAGAGACAGGGAGCCCTTCTGATAGCCAGAATGGTTACACATAGCACATGCACTGTGTAGGCCTCCCAGATGCACTGCAAGCAGAATCAGCTCTTATAGAGGATGGTCTGCCCAGGTGATAGACACCATCTCTCTGCATATCTAAGAATTTTCCCTCAAAATGTGTTACCTGGGAAATATTTCCTCCAGACTTAGATTTCTTGGACAAAATTTTAGATTTTTATAAGTTCATGTACTTCCTCTTTGTTCTCCAGTCTTTGAAAACCAAGGGACTGGACATATGGATATATCCTTATGTTACACAGGATGGCAGTGATACATGATGCCTAGTAAATGCAAATCTCCAACTTGAAAGTAACCCAAAAAAAGTAATTAGAGCTAAACAAAGGAAAAATTTTGTCAATCAAACAAAATTACACACACATCCAATTCACCATCATTCCAAAGTTAATTGTGCAAGCTGTTAAAACACTTGCAAAATATTGGTAAACTAAATTCCATTTTACTTTTTATAGCCTCTGCTTTCCTCTGCACACGCTTCTGAGTTCATTTACATAGTAATGAGTCTCAGAGATGTAGAGCTTTTCATTTTCACTGAATACAACTTACAAGCATTATACATGTTAAATTGGCAAGAGAAAGACTTCTGAAAAAAAAAAAGGGAAAAAAAGATTTATAGCCCTGTAATATACTGAAACAGAATTTCAATTAAATTCAAAATTTTCTCAGTATTTGTAGGAAAAATAGCTAGAGAGAGAGAGCTATATACAGAACTAAACAAACCCTTTATGGAAATGGTAGTGTTTCCATATTGTGATTTTTCAGAGTCCAGAATGTTTGAAAACATTATTGAAAAAATCTAGAAACATAAGGCTAGCTTTCCTTTAAAGCATGAATTCTATGGAGAAAATATGCTCTTATATGTTGTCTTAGAGAAAACAACCCCAAACATTTTAATCTTCTTTAGAAAGAACTAAGTGGTTCCTCTGTGAGAAGGAAGACAACCAGTACAGAGTGTCCTCACATCCTTACCCAGTGAGGCTATCCTGACTGCTGGAATGCAATGCAGAACAGAGTAGAGGAAGAAAACTTTCTTTTGCCATCCTGTTGAAAGTTCCAGTGCTTTTTTATTTTATTCTAGGTCAACTAATACAATTTATAGCACAGTTCAAAAAGTAATTTTACAGATGCCAGTTACAAAGCAGTGCAAGAACAGAAACACATAGGCAGGATTTTCATCATCTGGTAATGCAGCTAGGAACTCAGCTCTGGTTTTACACCCTTATGCAAGTAAACAAAAGGAAGCACAAGGAACAAAAAAGTCAATGAAGTTTGGGGTTCTAATAGCAGCACTGTTATTCCTACAATGGTTGTCTTAAACTTTTATTTTGGTGGAGGTTGTAACTCTGATCAATAAACTGCTAAAAATAGATTATGAGCCAATAAATGCCTGTGGCTGAAGAATGGAAATGTTCAATCCTGTACACATATAGTTAGGCCAAGTTTACAGTTGTGTTGACTGAACATAACTTGAAAGATTTTTTAAAATATTATATAGATTTATATATTGCAAATTATATTTTAATGATTATGAGAATACATAAATAGGCATTTTACATGTATTTTAACGTATTTCACTTTGGGATTAAACCAGATTTTTTTCCTTTGTAATGAATTTGTATTTCAAATTAGTTTAAAGCAATTCCTGGAATTCTAAACATACACATTCTTTTGTAGACTGCATGCACCAGTAGGAAGGATATTGCCATTAGATACACATAGGAAAGTCTTTATCATCCCACTTCAAAGAACATAGGAAATATATGATGTCACTAACAACAGGAGGAACAAATAGATCAGTGTATTAACTCATGGTGTGTGATGTAGCAAAGAAAGGAATAAGCTGAGTTAGAAACCAAATCACAGCAGAAGGAATAAACCATGTCATCAGTCCAATTCCAATCATATAGTAGTTGCCAAGGAAAAGCATCATAACATACTTAATCCTCTTTCTGTCCTGGTCTTGATCTTGTCCTGCTGTCACTAGGAACTCTACCTGTCACATACAGTCAGGAATCCCATCCAATAGCAAGAAACCCTAAAAAAAGCACACCCACAGCACAAACAGACTTTCCCCCATTCACTGCAAGAAGAGCCAGCTTTTATACTGTTAACTTTAGAGGCAGGACACCTGGTAGTGATTTCCTGATAGGTTTTCACCCAAGGTTGCCCAAGCCTTGAAAGAAAACCAAGAGGAAGATCTCTTCTGCCTGGTTGTGGACATTATCCATGTGTCCATCTTAATTCAGGGCTTGAGGTTTAAACCCTAGCACTCCACACATCTGCCTCTAAAATAGAAATGTAAAATTCCAGGTTGTGTATCTACATAGATCAAGCACATTAAATTTGTCTTATACTTGTAAATATATTCTGTATAACTATAGGTATGGATTTACACTCACCATATAAATCAAGGCATTAGAATGTATATTTTTTCATTTCCTTACATATGTATGAATAGTGCTTCTTATCAGAATGAAGTTTCAAGCAAAACAGTTTTTGAAGCTTACTAAGTATACGTTTTTATTAATATGGATGGATAAAATTTTGTAGATGATACTAAGAACCCTTTCCTACATGATGACTTTTACTGAGCTAGAATCACACTGTATGGAATCACTTGATAAGTTATACAATGGTCACAATTCTAAAATTATTTCTAAATTCACATTTGACAAAACCTCACCCTAAAAAAAAAGTCAAAGGGAGTACTACAACTGATGACAATATCTGTCACCAAGCATCTTTAAAGAAATCTGCTCTTTGCAACCTTTGGGGCAGTCAAAAGTGAGGTCCTTATGTAAACATCAACGTTAGACTCAGCCCAATAGCATTTTCCAATTTGGTATTTTTCTGGAGGAAAAACCCAATGTCAAACATTTGTTCATGTTGCCATTCTTTTTGTCAATATTATGTTGACATCAACTTTTTTTGCCACCACAAACAACAAATATCTTTCAAATTTAATATGTTTATATTTAAGCAAAGGTTTTTACAGAGAAAATTTCTATAGAAAAAAAATTCTAACAATTATATGTAAAAAGAACTTCAATTACTGATAGAAATGGTACTATTATCATTACCATGTTGGAAGATAATGATGCATCGATAGTAGTGAAAAACTCCATGTGACCATAAAGAAAGTTTGAGACAGATCAGCCCAGAATCCACTCAACTTTAAAATTCAAACTATCAAAAATAACAGGGATGCCAATTGTATTATTGGAATTAGAAAGGATGTGTGTACTAAAATACCTGTGGTTTCCATACCCAAGTCATAATTTATTATAGCCAAAGAAATATATATACAATTCTATTAACAGTCTGAGCTCACTAGTATCTTAAGTGATGATCTTAGCCCTCATATGAACATTTATACTCTATTCTATTAAAGCTCAAAGAATTTCTCCCTGAGTTATTACAACTCTTACACAAGTTTAGTCAGACGATGGCTTGTTTTGCAGATTCCAAAATACAATAAGCACTTATTTTTTGCCTTCCTTTCTTTTTTTCCTCCTTTTCTGGACAACAATTTAAGGCTTTTAATCACTTTCAGTAGTAAATACATTGTTTTTACTTCCGAGGAATCCTGACAATGTTCAATTTATTCAAAGTTAAATATCTCCAGCAAGGGTTCTTACAGGAGACGTACACTAGAATAACAATTGTTTTCATACCTGATTTGAGTCATCAGGTAAGTTCAAATCTCTGGCTTGAGGCTATGAGACAGCTTAAGGTTATCTTAGCTTAGTACCTACTAGTTCAGCTACTGAATTACTTTTAATGAGCAGAAAGACAGAGGTCTCACATTTTGCCAAAAAAAAATGTACGTTTACTGAAACTACTATTTACACAGAAAACTTTGATTCTAACAAACTGGCATATTCCCAATGAAAGGTTGCAAGCAGCGGGCACAGCATGTAGAGGAAACAGCAAGCTGTCAAACAGATGGGCTCACAATCTTGGGCTCCGAGAAGAATGACATAGTATGCCCACTGGACAGAATAGTAATCTAGCAGGAGCTTCAGTGGTCCTACTGGTAAAAGACCAATTTTCATATGTACTCTGTCCCAGACTATTTCTTTGATTTGAAACAAAACCCAGTATATCCTCTAATTTATGGCTGGGTTTGATCTTAAGGACCTTTTCCAGCCTAAATCACTCTACAGTTGTATGGATTTGCTAAAACCTGAGGCTATGTTAAATAGTCAGAAACTTGGTTAAAGTACAAAAATTGGTAGAATACCAAAAATCATGCAGAGAAATACATGTATGACAATAACGAGGTGTGGGGGAGACAATTTAAAAAAAAAAAGGAATGGCAGAAAATTCACCATTTAATAAGGTAAGTAAATAACAGTGTTAATGAATCACAGCTTTCATACACATGACATATCAGGCCTAATTAGGAAGTAGTACGGGCATTTTACTATTCATTCCTAAGCTGTAGGCCAGAAAGAATCAAATACATTTAAGTAAACAGGTTTCATAGTCACCAGTAACACTGTCATAACTCGATAGATATAAAGCTAATAAGTTGTTAGAAGGATGTTACACATTTCTATATGTTTATGTAGGTTATACATATGAATGTGTACACATACATACAAATATATACACATCTATACAATTTTTGGCTTATTGCTGTGTATTGGGTTTGCGTGGAAAGGTTTAGGTAGCAGAGGGGCTACAGGTGTGGCTTCTTTGAGAAGCTGCTCAAAGCTTCCCATATGTCCAACGGAGCCAATGCCAGCCAGCTCCAAGATGGACCCACCACTGGACAAGGCTGAGCCAATCAACAACAGTGGTAGTACCTCTGCGACAATGTATTTAAGAAGGGGAAAAAAACTGCTGCACAAGAGCAGCCAAAGGAGAGGGGTGACAAGATGAGAAACAACTCTGCAGACATGAAGGTCAGTGAAGGAGTGGGAGAAGGTGCCAGAACAGAGATTCCCCTGTAGCCTGCAATAAAGATCATGGTAAGGCAGGCTGTTCCCCTGCAGCCCGTGGAGGTTAATGGTGGAGAAGATATCCAGCTGCAGCTCACTTCAAACCCCACAGCAGAACAGGTGGATATGTCTGAGAGAAACTGTGTCCCCATGCAGAGCCTGCCCTGGAGCAGGTTCCTGGTAGGACCTGTGACCCTATGGAGAGGAGCCCACACTTGAGCAGCCTGTTCCTGAAAGACTGCACCCTGTGGAAGGGACCCAAGCTGAAGCATTTTGCTAAGAACTTCAGCCTATAGGAAAGGCACATGGAAGAAGTTAATGAAAGACTGTCTCCTGTTAGAAGGACCCTATGCTGAAGCAAGAGAAGAGTGTGAGGAGGAAGGCACAGCAGTGACAATGTGTGATGAACTCACTGTAGACCTTATTTCTTGTCCTCTTGCACCACTGAAGGAGGTAAAGAAATTGGGAGTGAAATTGAGCCCAGGAAGAAAGGGGGGGTGGGCAGGGAGGAAGGGTTTAAGATTTGGTCTTATTCCTCATTATGCTCTGATTTTCACTGGTGATAAGTGAAACCAATTCCCCAAGTTGAGACTTTTTTGCGTATGACAGTAATTGGTGGGTGATCTCTCCGTGTCCTTATCTCAACGCACAAGCATTTCATTACACTGTCTCTTCCCCTGTTCATTTGAGAGGGAGAGTGATAGAGCAGCTTCGTGGGTTCCTGATGTCCAGCCAAGGTCTACCCACCATACTATGTAATTTGAATTTCCAAAGATCTTGAGAAATCTGGCCACTCTAAAGTGAAAATGTACACATCATCAAGAAAGTATTAATTTTATCTTGGCCCACACTTAGAAAAACACAAATAAGATAACGTGTTTTAAAAGCTGCTTTGTTACTTACTTTTTTTGCATATAAAGAAGGTATATCCTGATAGATGCTCCACATATGACCAGGTTATCTGAAAGTGTATGTCTCAAGAACATGTTGTCTAATAAAAAATACACTCACTGATGGCTGGACTATCAACAGACTCAATGTATTATCAAAGACAACAAGAAGTTTCCATAGGAAAACAAGCTAACCTTGTATGAGTCACATAACTTAGCCAAGTGGAAAATCATCAGCATTGATCACAAGTTAAAACACAGGTGGATTCACTCATACATTAAAATAACAGGATTTATAAGACTTCATGAACCTCTACTGAGTACTGCAGATTCCCCTATTCTTCAAAATGAAATATGCAGAATTGATCATTCTGATGTGCTGCCTGTTGGATAAATCTTGTTTTATTATGATTAAGATGAATTCTGATGCAGTATCTGACAAAGTTCTGATGATCATGTTTGGTTGGGCCTTAGGAAAATAGGTCAGAGAATCAATAATGGGAGAAAAAAATCTTTATTTGTGTCCTTATAAGTGCATACGTACTGTTTCAGCATTTCCAGTTTTGGGCCATTCTGAAATAATAGCCCCAATACACAAAATGATACCAAATTTGAATGTATAAGAAACTCTTAAACATTCACAGTAGCTTTACTTCAAAGAGCAGACTGCATACAAATTTAAGCTATTACTAGAAATACAGGGCCCTGGATTTATTTAATTAGAATTAAATCTGGACGGAGCCAACAAGAGCAACAAGAAAATCTTCTATAGGTATGTCAGTGATCAAAGGAAGGCTAAGGAAGATGTGGGCCCTCTTCAGAAGGAAATGGGAGAACTGGTCACAAAGAATACGGAGAAAGATGGGGTGCTCATTGACTTCTTTTCCCTCAGTTATCACCAGCAAGGGCTCCAGCCACACCACCCAAGTTGCAGAAGGCAAAGGCAAGGACTGGGAGAAGGAAGATCTGCCAACTGTAAATGAAGATCAGATTCAAGAACCTGGAGGTATACAAGTCCACAGGACCCGATGTGATCTACCTGTGGGTTCCTGAGGTAATGGGCAGATGGAGTTGCTAAGCCACTTACTATATCATATCTGGAAAGTCATGACAGTCTGGTGAAGTTCCCACTGACTGGAAAAGGTGAAACATAATTCACATTTAAAAAAAAAAGGAAAAATGACCCAGCAAGCACCCGCAACAAGTTTGCAGATGACACGAAGCTGTGTGGTGAAGTTGGCACACTGGAGGGAAAGGGTGCCATCCAGAGAGACCTTGACAGGTGGGCTCATGCCAACCTCATGAATTTCAACAAGGCCAAGTACAAGGTCCTGCACCTGGGTTGGGGCAATCCCAAGCCCAGGCTGAATGGGACACATTACATAACCTAACCTAGTGGGACAGATCCATGTCCATGGTAGGGGATTATAATTAGATAATCTTTAAGGTTCCTTCCAGCTGAAATCATTCTATAGTTCTGTTCTATTGTTCTGTATGTCACTGGAGCCTATTGACTAGGACACGGAGCTGAAGAGTTGCAGTCCTCATCTGTACTTCCAGTTATAAACTTTTATTTTCATTGACAATTTAGTCAAAGTCTATATATTTTTCTCTGTAAAAGCACAGAAATCCAGTGAGGTTGAAAGACCATGCCAGCACCTTTGATCTGTTTATCTACTTGTCCAGCACAGCTCTCAGAAGGAGTGAGATATATGTTTAAATCTCCTTAGGTTGAGGAGGGCACATAATCCTGCACTCTCTCTTTTGAGTGCCTAAGGCATTCCCTAAAAGCCTGTGAAGATTTCTAGCAAAATGTAGATATATATGTCCCATGTTAGGTCATACTCAGAGATTATAATACCTGGACAGAAGAATGCCAAGTTCCTAAACTACATTTATATACAACTTCAGACATCTAGTGAATCTAACTCAGCTGAATTCAGAGTTACTGTTCTTGTTGTCACCTAAAGAAGAAATTTGACAGAGGATTTGATTGCTATTTCCTCTCTTCTAGTATTTTGTTTTGTAAACAAAACCCTCTGGTGTTTTTTGATTCCTGTCTCTGGTACAACAGCACTTATGAGTAAGTCTAAAGCCAGATGTTTATTTGATTTAAACCAGTACATGGCTTATAGAAACATTGTGAACTACACAGCCTGAGGTTTTTACCTTCCTCGGGATATGTCTCAGTTTTACTAGAAGTAAGGAACAGAAACCAGAGAAACAAAAACCTTAGTGCAAGAAAGAGTGAAAAGCATTTGGCTGAGATGACTTACTGAGACCTTGTATCAGTGAATTGATTCAGTCTGTAAATTCTAGAGATAGAATCAGTGACTATAAAGGGTTTGTTTTCTTTTAATTTACACAATGTATTTATTATCCATAAGACATTCAGACAAATGCCTTACAAGCTAATACAGGGACTGAGAAGGCAAATACTAATGCAATTTTCACAAAAAAATTTTTAATTAAGATTTTCTATAAGTGCCATGTAAAGCATTAATGCTTTGCAGAACACAAGACATGAAAAGGGACCTGAACCCACTGTATCACTTGGAAAGCATTTTAGAAAAGCAGAAAAATTTATTATTAAAAGGTTACGTGGGTGGTTCTGCTCTGTCCGTAACACACTCAATATGGCATGATTGTATCTGCATTCTAACACCCAGCAACAGCAGCAAGTTGTGCCACTAACGTACTAAACCAGGGTGTTTTTTACAATGTTCCAATTAGCTGACTGCAGGAAAAGTGTAAAGTGTGTATTATGGCCCTATACGATTCCAGTTTATGTCAGCACCTCCCTTGCTGCATCCTGATTTGATATATTTCTGTTTCCACAGTCCCCTGTATTCATAAACCACTCCTGCATACTGGTAATTTAATCAGTTTTGAACATGCTTTTACATGAAATGAACACAGTATTTCATAGCTAATCATCTTTTCATATGCTTTATTGTTAATGTATGTTCCAGTGATAACAGGATGCCCAATCATAATGGGAAAAGATTGAACCAGGTAGCCTGTAATTTGTAGAAGCTACACTGCCTTGTGTAAAAAGCATTCAGTACCCTGTGCTGTATGATCTGTTACCATGACTGCCCTCACAATAGCTGCTTGGTTGCAGTCCTTTAACTCTGGAAGCCTGAAGTTAAGCATTATAATTCCAGCATTTCCTGGTGAAGTAAATGAGTATCCAAATGAAGAATTCTCAAGTCACAGCTAAAGAAGTAGTTATACTTTCAGGATAAAATACAGTAACTATTTTATAGCAATCAGCAGGACTTTAAGTAGGCAAAATGCAGCATAAAGGAGCAAAAGAATAAGCCAGAGATTAAATTTACCCAGAACTGAATTTAACATCTTCCTCTGACAGAGAGAAATGAGGCTGTACCTGAGCACAAATTGCACGCTTTTTTATGGTATGATTTTGAACTGACTCAGGGGAAGCTGCTACTTACCATGTTACCAAATCTACTTCCAGCTGCAACTAGTTTCTAACCTCAAAGTGAAGTACTGACCCAGCCATGGCCTTCCTGACTTATAAAAGCAGAAAAGACTGTAGTATATGGTTGTACTGTAGCAATAGCTTGCCAACTTTACTACTCAAGAACTGAGTCTTTTTTTTTTCTCCATATTATTCCCTTTGATTTGAACTAATCCACGTTACCTGGATTCAGTAAATGGCCTGTGTTACATCCAGTATTTTCCACACATTTTCAAACTGCTGACACATTATCTTCAGGAACAATTTCTTTAACTTTGCTCACATTCTTATCTAATCTACCTGACCTTGAGAGCCTGGGCATGTCAATTGGCTTAATCAAGAATTGGCAAATATTATAAATGACACAGACTCCAAACATACTAAATCTATGCCAGTGATGTCTTATTCACCTTCCTATACTGAAGAGCGCTGGAGCTTGAAAATAGCCTTGAAGAAATAGCACAAGTGATAGGAAGCTGGTGTTACTACTACTCATTTTGGCGTATTGTATAGAACAATAATATTGATTTGTGTACCATTATTATGAAAAGAGACTGCCTTTTATTCAGAATATGCTTGGAATTTGTGGCAACAGAAGAAAATACTTTTGTTCACTCCTGCTGGGGATATGGCACTGCAACTTTATAGCAAACTTAACACCTTCATGTCATTATATAGTTCCAAATTATGGAGAGGTTTCACAACACCAAGTTAAGCATTATCCCCTTTTTTAACAGCTTAGTCAACAACTTGATAAGTCAAGCATTATCCCTTTTTAAGAACTTAGCCTGAAAATATATAAGGCACAGGGAAACTGGATAAGAACAAGTTGCATTCAATTGGCCATTTCACTCAATCTTCCCTGGCTTTATATTCCTAAAGTACTCTGGATCAACTAAAATCTAATTTAGGCTTGGTACACTATATAGTATTGAGAAATCTATAGTACAGAGTAATAAAGAAATATATAGTATAATGTAACTTTTATCTAATATCGAAATACTAGTACTATATAATTCATGGTTTATGCTTTTAATTGTACACACTTTTGTTGGAAGGCAGCTTGAAGAGTCATAGTTTTGACTTACTGCTAACTCCAGAGGAAGCTGAATATGTTCATGCAAATTTTGAATTAAGTTCTCCATCTCCATTTTAAAGCAATTATCATGCTTTTGTGCTATTCTATTAGTTGTAAAATCAGTGAAAGAAGTTTTTCATTCTTTTCCCTTTTCTTAAGCCAAAAACACTCCACAAGGATAACAAAGAGAGGTTCTGTCTTTTGTTTTCCCACCTTTCTTTCAGAGGCTATCCATTGTCCACTCTAAACTTCTTTTGTTGCTTTGTTTTTGTTGTTTGTTTGTTTTTCCCATGGGAAATGAATATGGTTTTGTTCAGAGAAAACTGAACTTCCACGTCTTCCATGAAAGGCAATCAATAATTGTTTTCTACAAAAAGGAAGAATAATACCTCCATCACTCTTTACAAACAAAAATAGATTTTTTTTTCCCTTTGTTTCTATTATGATGATTTAGCACATACAGCTAGAAAACCTCCCTAGGTCTGGAGAAAGAATGGTTCAACATACATACCACACAATAAGATTTATCTACCTTCTGCTGACCGCTTGCCCAATATAGAGTGATATTAACATAGAGACCAGCAGCCAAACTCCACCCTCCACTACCACATCACACACCAGAGATCCAAAGTGCCAGACAACTAGGGGGAAGAAAAAGTCAATGCACTCACCCACCACAGGGGACATGAAGAAGGGAGCAAGCCAGGTAAGGAGCCAAGCCATGGAAGATGGTAACAGCCAGGCCATGAGCCCAATTACAGAGGAGGGACTCATAGACAGCTTCATGTTCTGGCCCTGCCATCCTGGGAACTCCACTTACCATGAAAAGCCACAAGGTACTTTCAATAGCCAGAACCCACGCACAACATGTGCATTGTATAAACAAACCTCCTAACCCAACTGCAAGCAGAGTCAGCTCTTATACAAGTGGCTTCTTGCCCCATCTCCAAGTTAATGTGGAAGGCAAGGGCACATGGAGTGATCTCCTAATCAGTTCCCACTCAAGGCTGGCCAGACCCTGGGAGAAAACCAATCAGGAGGGTCTTTCTTGCCTGGTTGTGGACATCACCCATATGCCAAACCTCATTGAGTGCTGAAGCTTTAAACTTGATGATTGGCATATATTTTAAATTAGTGATTAGATGACATACTATAATGAAACTAAATCCCTCCTACTTTCCACTGCGTAAAGGTAGCCAAATATCTCTTCCAGCTGACACAGACTCTTGCTTTACAGGAAGTGAATGGTGGCTGTTGTGTCAAGACTAAAACACTGAAGAGTTCTTGAAACAAAGACCGTAATTCAGACTTCTCCTCCTGGACTCCTCATAATCGTTGTACTAGAGAATTTCATGTATCTTGTCCATTATTTCAAGAACAGAACTTGCATATCATAGAATAATAGAATCATAGAA
>NW_008625007.1:0-42157 GCF_000691845.1 Merops nubicus
CCCAGACATGTTCTGCCCAGCTCATACAGCTCTTCCACAAGTGCAATCCTCCATCCAAGGCTATCTTTGATACAAACATTCATGGCTCGGTACTTCACATCGGTCCTTCACAGTAAGAAACAAAGATCTTTATCCTGTGAAAGCACTGTTTGGAAATAATTAAAATGTTTGTATGTTATCAACACTGCTTAGTCACAAAGCACACCACCATACAGGCTGCTATGAGAAGTGTGGCCAGCAGGTCAGAGGAGGTAATTCTCTCTCTCTAGTCTGCTCTCTTGAGATCCCACCTGGAGTATTGTGTTCAGCTCTGTGGCCCCCAGCATAATTAAGATATGAACCTGTTGGAGTGAGTCCAGAGAAGAGCCACAAATATGATCAAGTCCCCTTCAACCCAAACCATTCTATGATTCCATGGCACTATTAGGAAAATTAACGCCATTCTAGCCAGACCAAGTACAAGCTTATAGATCACTAGATGGCTTTTGGGACAAGCCCTATTCACCCCATAAAACTTAGGTCTACCATCTTGTTCCAAAAGCCTTTCTCTTAAGCCTAGCCTTTATTCCTCAGTCTATGTGTACTTTATACACCAGTTTTAGAGTGATTTGTTTAGACTTCTACTGGAGTTTACTTCTTAAAAAGACACAATACATCTAAGAAACAAGATTGACACAGTGTTTTTAAACACACCAATGCTTTTGCAATTAAGGAACAAAGCCCAAGAATTTGCAAACCATTAAACCATATTTCTCAATTCAATATGCCTTTCTCTAGCTTCTCTTTCCCATAACAGTTCTTTTTGTAGAAAGATGAGTAGCTGTATTCAGAATAAGAGTGTTTTAATCTATCTTATCAGAGTTCTGGGCTCCCCTTTCTCCTCTTTCTCTCCATCAACTGGAGCTACAACTTTTTATAGTATTCCACTACTTCTGGCTGATAACTCTATTCACATCATTAGATCAGAGACCTCTGCCTGGTGGTTTTATCACCAAAGTCATATCTTTCTTATGCCTCATACAAGCCTGATGCTTCTCTGCGCCCCCTCCCCCCACCTCCTTCTTTTGTTTACTAGAAGCAAATTTGTAGACTGGAATGTTGAATACAAGATGCTTTCTGTTAAATAATCCTCAATGATTAGGGCTGTATTAGCGCTCTGTTAGAATTGCAGTTCCATCTGAACCTGAAAAGACATCTGAGAAGCTAAAGTTTTTTGTATTTACTTACAGACAGTCTCCCTAAAACAACACAGTGAACTTCCACATACAGACCAACATTTCTTTCATGGAATTTGTGTTTTCTTTCCTTAATTAAAAGACTGATACATTGATTTATAGTGCTTTAGTCACACTCACAAGGCTTCCTATACAGTTTCCTGACAACATATATTATGCTTAAACTGTCTAAAACTCAAGCTAAAGAGATGAACAGAATGCAAGAACTTAAACAATAATTAGATATGACATGTTTTACCTTTTGCAAACTCTAAAGAAAATACCCCCTTTTTTTCCCCCAAGAAATGTATTATTGTCTCTGTTTCTATTAATTTTATTTTTTTGTTTGTTTGTTTGTTTGAGGTGCATTTTTTGTCTATTTCCAAGTGTAGTCCTCTACAAGTAAGATACCCAGAAAGTAAAGCTGGAAAAATTTTGCACTGAAAACATTAAAAATATAAAAGTGATTTGGTTTAGTGGAGTGGAGAATGATATAGGTTCAAGTGGCTTTTTAGAGCTTTAGCTTAGTTCTATATTTTTAATAGTGACAGCATTTTCATTTCATTGAATGATGACATCCTTTTGAAAAAGTGATAAGAAGAGTCATGGAACATTTGAGTAAGCACTGCTGATTTGTGGATACAGCTCTCAATGTCTGCAGTGTAACTGCCAAGCAGAATTACTGTATCTGCTGTTTATTCCACTCCAAATGATTGACCTATGTGAATCATTCTTACCTTGAGCTCAATAAACTGCTGACTAAGTTCTAACTTCAAGTAAGTAAAACAGTGACTTTGGAGCCAGCTCAACACTGTTAGTCAAACTTACATCAAATATATTCCCTGCTTCCATTAGGACTAATACTTGAAAGTAACTGACTGGAACATAAAATAATTGTCTTTTCTTGCTTTCTCTGTAGATTGTCCAATCACTTCCCCCTCCCCGAAAAAAAAAAAAAAAAAGAACAATGACGGGGTAAATATGTACACACTGACTCCAAAGCTATTTAAGACTATTGAAAAAAACAAAACAAAGCAAAACAAAACAAAACAAAACAAAACAATTGTCTGAGGTACATTAATAAATACAACTGTTCATTTAAAATGGATTTTGAAATGACTGATGACTAACTAAAGCATACTATAGCTTTTTTCCACTGCAATGGCATCAGTGTTTTCACCCATGAAAATTTTCACAGGGAAGAAAGAAAAAAGAAAAAAAGGGATAAAAAAAAATTAGGCAAGGAAATAAAGCTTTTAAAAAAGATCTGAATTTCCTTGTATGACTGAGATCCATGCTAGGGCTTTCAGAATATCTACTAGACTTTGCTGGATCTGTTGTAATTTTCATATAATATATAATAAGTGTACATGGTATATTATATAATGAATTTAGAGTGTAGGATGTTGCAGTAGGAAAATCTACAGTTATCCAGGAAAATTCATAAAACTGTAATAGATGTAAAAAGTTTTAGAAAGTGTAATTTTTATTGGAAATCTCCTCTAATTTAGCCTGAATCGTGAGTGAAAAAGGCAGCTAAAAATGTTTTCTAAGAACTAACAAACTTAATAGATTTGCAGAGTCATTGATGAATGTAAACGAGATGGACATGCTTTACAAGGCTGCTGACCTTGTTTTAAAAATGTGAAGCAGGAGGTTGACGAAGCGAAATACCATGGTCCCATCCCCTCAGAATACTTTTGTGATTCTACGGCTGGCGGAATCTTAGTAAAGAGACAGGTAGACATGAGTCAGTGGAACTGAGTGCCCTCAGCAAGTTTGTGGATGGCACCAAGCTGTGTGGTGTAGTCGAAACACTGGAGGGAAGGGATTCCATCCAGAGAGACCTTGACAGGCTTGAGAGGTGGACCCATGCCAACTGCATGAAGTTCAACAAGGCCAAAAGCAAGGTCCTGCGCTTGGGTCAGGACAATCGCAAGCACAGATAGCAGGCTGAGCAGAGTGTGGACTGAGAGTAGCCCTGCAGAGAAAGACTTAGGGTGCTGGTTGATGAAAAGCTCAACAGGAACAAACAATGTGCAAGTGCAGCCCAGGTAACCATCTGATTTGCATCAAAAGAAGCGTGGGCAAAAAATTGAGAGAGGTGAATCTGCCTCTGTGCTCTGTGTTTGTGAGACCCCACCTGGAGTACTGCATCCAGCTTTGGAATTCCCAACACAAAAAGGACACGGACCTGTTAGAGTGGGTCCAGAGAAGGGCCGTGAAGATGGTTGGAACACCTCTCCTACAAGGACAGACTGAGAGAGTTGAGGTTGTTCATCCTAGAGAAGAGAAGCCTCTGGGGAGACCTCATTATGGCCTTCCAGTACCTGAAGGAGGGCCTACAAGGAATCTGGAGAGGGACTTTTTACAAAGACCTGTAGAGATAAAATGAGGGTCAATGGATTTAAACTGAAAGAGGTTAGATACAGTTTTGATATAAGGAAGAAATTCTTCACTATGAGGGTGGTCAGACACTGCAACAGGTTACCCAGGGAAGCTGTGCGTGTTCTGTCATTGGAGGTGGTCAAGACCAGGTTGGATGGAGCTTTTTTGAGCAACCTGATCTAGTGGGAGGTATCCCTGCACGTGGGAGAGGAGTTGGAACTAGATGATCTTTAAGGTCCTATCCAACCCAAACCATTCTATGTTTCTGTGATTCTACTATTCTGTGAATTACACTGTGTTTTCTATCCATACACTGTATCATAAACCAAGCAAAGCAACTTTACCTGAATTGTATATGCACAGACTTTGATGCATCCTCTAGTAAAACATGACCAAAAAGTTGCATAAGAGCAGTCCTTCGAGCCCTACATCCTGATTCTATAGTAGATAGCAGAAGAAGACGACTCTTCTTCTGCTGCTTTTGGTTGCCTGAGTGGGATAGTGACTGTCACTCCCTATGTCTTTCTCAACAGATGAGACAAAAACAGTAGTCCAGCACGGTTTGTCTATATACATTTTTGTATCTTCTTTTTTTTAGTTTCAGCAGCTTTTTCTTATTTTACTCCCCGTTTGCAGTGACTTGATTTTCCTCCTCTTGCCTTATAATAAACCAGTATGTAGGTGCAGGATCTTGTCTCAAATTCTGTTTTCCCTCACTCCCTATGCATATTATGTCACTCACAAAAGTTGCATTACATCAGATTTGAAAGAAACCAAAAGACCACATAATTTATTTTTTCAAAGATTTAATATTTTCTTAAGGATTCCTTTCCTCTGATTCCAGGACTACTTTCATTTCACTGGCAGAAGTCTTCTGTTTGTGATTGTGGTTCCTCTTGACATCTCTGTTAATTTGCCTGAAAGCTGTCAGATTGTTCACTTTCAGGTTACACTGTGTACACATTCATGTCAACACTTGCTTTCTCAGAGCTTACTGTTCTAAGATCTTCCATCATGTCTTTTTCTTTGTTTCAGTCCTAACCCTCACAGCTCCAAGATATGAGACTTCCTGTAGACTTTGATATTAAACTCAGGACATGCTTTCTGGTATAATCAATGTTTCAGCGTTTGATCATTCTTTGTTTTAGTCTCTGCAGGGAACTCAATTGCAATTTTCCTCAATCCGCTACAGGTTCCTACTGTGCCACGCATTTTCCCTGTGAAACAATATTTAGAGAAATACGTTGAGTTTCTTTCAAAATTGCTAATAAATTTTGTAGGGCTTTTTACAGAAAAAAACAACTTTCCACATCAATAAGCAAATGCTTGTGGAATTAAACATTTCTTTCATGGATGCTGGGCTGTAAATCTCTCTGCAGTTTCTGTCAGAAAAAAAAAGGAAAAAAAAAAAAGGGCAAAACCAAAAACAAATTAACATAATTTGTCTCTTCATAAATGTGATTTTATATTCCAGTGCTCTGCTCTTCAGCTGAAAGATAGCCAGGGAAATAGAGCCAAGCACAAAAAATGTCCCACTGTTGTAACCCATTCTAAGCAGAATGTTACCAAAAGAAGTGTGCCAGTCACCTGCAGAAGTTGCTCCCAGTCTATCTTGAATTTTACATTTAGGAAAGTAATCCTCCTTATCTGGATTTGCCTCACACTTTTAAACATTTTAGTAATATATTTAATGAAAAGATAAAGCACACTACTAACCTTCCCTTAGCTTCCCAACCTTTCATTTTCTCTGTGGTTCAGCTTATCCCCTAAAACACTTTTCACCCCTAATAATGTTACGCAACTTTACTAGGATGTGTAATTAGCACAAGAATCATATGATATGATTATGAAATTTCACACCAGGTGTTTTGTTTTGTTTTGTTTGTTTTTTTTTTCAAATAATTGACTTTGATTATATGTACTCATAAATAAGGTAATTGTCTTCCAAGATCATATGACACTAACTCATGATGATGTGGTCTGCTAAAACCAGAAAAAAAGAAAAAAAAAAAAAGTGATAGTTTGGAATTTATCATAAAGTGCAGCTGGAAATCTAAAATTTTATTTCCAGTTTACAGATACAAAACCCATATATGCAGAGATAAACATCCCATCTCACTCTGCTTAATAAGGTGGCTCTGCAAAGAAAATTCTACCAGTACTGGTTTTTTACATATTCATTCTTGTGTCTGACTCATTCAATCGCCTTAAATGTTGTGTTTCCTGATGATTATATGATTTTGAACAAAAGAAACAAAAAACCCCAATATTTTTCTACTTTTTTTTTTTTTTTTTTTTTTTTTTTTTCTGGCATAATCAATGTACACAGTAAGTACTAGTGAGGACGAGATACTTTTGCAAGGGTAAAATGTTATCATAATGCTTTGTTGGATCTTTTCTTGTTCAACTATTACTGAAAAAGTTAGACCAGCTGGATGGTAGGTCAGTTCAAATATAACATGAAGGAAGCTGTTTATACTGGCAATTTAGAAGCTGATCACTGTAGATGGATTGCTTCTGTGGTTATAGCAATAAGACAAATAATAAAATGCATGCTCAAATTAAGAAGAAAATAAATTAAAAAGTAGAGAAATCATTCTACTAACACAGAATTGAATGCTTCTGAACTCCTTTTCAATGAAGGGTAAAACTTTATTACATGAAAAAAAAACTATGAGACATGATGATTAATACAAAGATAAAATAAAACATTCAGGTTTTGATGAAAACAAGGAAGAGAATTTCCTTTTATAATGTGTGCTTGAATTAGAAATGTGCCAGAGATAAGGAAAGTGAGTAGTTAGATTCTCACTTGAAGTATTAAAACATACCTCCTACTCAATACAATGGGAACTAAAACAGTTTTTATATAATCAAATCATCATGGGAAGTTTCCAACCTCCATGTATGAAATTGTTAAACATTCTCCATAGACAAAAGAGAATAATACAACAAAAAAACTTGGAGAAGAAATAAATGCATTTTTTCTTATACACTATCTAAGGTATATGATCAGTATATATTATTCTATGTGATCAAATATATATGATTGAAATCAACATTTCCAGAAACAAAGACTTTGTATAATTGTGGTAATTATCAACCACAGTGGACTTTCTAACTTCTCTGATTTCTTTATTGTCTTATCACTGTGACTTATCTGTTATATTTGACTCACAGGATGAAAGCAAGGTGTGTTTATTATATCCCATAAGCAGTCATGGGAAGGAAGCGAGTATCTTAATTGCTGTAGGTCTTAATGGCTACTGGTTTCCCTGTACTATTTATCCTCCATTCATCAGCTTCACAATGCTTTCACAGCCAAACAGGTAGGGTCTCAGTATAAATTGTACAACTGCAAGCTTGCAAAAGCTGTGCTTCAGTAAATGATAAGAAATTGTCAGCAAATCAATGTATAATCCACAGGTCATAATTATTCTAAACTTAATTTGTCGTTTTCCAATACCAGATCAGGAACAAAAGCAATAACAGCAGTTTAGTCTGAAAGAGGCAAATGGACAGTCAGACATTTAGAGTTATGAGTGATTCACCACAAATAACCTCAACAACATAGGCAGGAAGGACTGAAGGGAGAGAGGAAGGAAGGAGGAATAGAAAGAGGTAACAGATGAATAAGGGACAGAAAAAAGGAAGGAAGGAAGGAAGGAAGGAAGGAAGGAAGGAAGGAAGGAAGGAAGGAAGGAAGGAAGGAAGGAAGGAAGGAAGGCAGGGAAGGAGGGAGGAAACGAAAACCATAATAATTCGAGTTTTTATTGTTACTAATGTTTAAAATTGAGGTCCCTTTCCTAAAGAACAAAACATGGAAATATATGATGTTTTCAATTAAATGGGACAAGACTTTAAGTGTTCTGGTATGTTTGAAGAACAAATGTCATGCGTGGCCTGTTCATGTCAGTCATCCAATGGTCATCCAGCAAAAAATCTATTGTTATGGAACTGGACTGAACTGGATCTTTTTGTAAAGGTGCAAGCAGATTAAATCTACCCTTGCATAAATGTGGATTTATTTTTTTTTTTTTCTAAAATGGATACTTTATTGCTTCCCCAAACTCACTGTATAACATCACAGGATTTTATCACACTGTAAAGTGTGGTAATATTCCAAAAAATAGAGATTGTACTTACACAGTAATAAAAACACCCTCTTTAGTATTCAGATGAATTTTGTAATTAAAGTCAATATCCTTCTGTGAATGTCCAAATGATAAACACAATTATAAAGGTTACATTAATTTTATGAGCATCTGTGCAAAAATTCATAAAATCATTTCAGTCCTGATGTTTTGCCACCTTTTTGCTTTTGAGAGTGATTAAAGGATCAAAATATGAAAAGAATTCCTTTTTTTGGTAAATATATAAGTATTTTAAAATACAGAAAGTAGATGGATAGTGTAGCTCAGTGTGGAAATGTGGTCCAGGTCTACAAACACTAAAACTGATCCCTTGAAGTGTCCTTTTGTGCTAGGGAGTACCATAATAATTCATTATAGAAGTTTTTTACTCTGTACAAGACAGATAAACATAATAGACTGCAGAAGTTGATTTACAGTCTTTGAATGAATCCTGCTTTCTTTAGATTGGTACCAAACTAAATTTTGAGTTGATGGAAAGGAAAAAATTCAAAAGAAGCCTTCTCTTACCACAGTCCAGGAGTAGGGAAAAAGCCACAATGTGTTTAGTCCACAGTCAGTTACCTACACCACAAATTTGGCCTTGATAAACTGGAATATTAGCAAGTTATACAACAACTCTTAACTTCCAGCCCCATTTATGAAGAATTTGTTTTGCTGCTGTCATTAAGACTGTGTGTACACTTTCTGAAGCACAGGTGCTCACTACTGTTTCATAGACTCTGGAACATGAAGTGTCTTTGCATGGTCCTGAAAGATATGACACAGGGCATGGAAGAGAAGACCATCTGTGACAGGTGGAATCCAAGTGGGATTTTTGAAGGAATCTTATGTCAAATTAGTCACTTATTTTTACACAATTTAATTATCTGATTTCTTATATGAAATCAGAATATGGTCCTTTAATTTCAGCACAGCAGCTTAGATTGCTAGAAACAAATTAACACGAATCTGCCTTACATTACAGAAAGACAAAGTTGTAGGGCCTATACTTTATCTACATGAATTGTCTGGTAATCAGCAAGCTTTTGAATGTGAATAAGTAAAGTGTGCCTTTACTTTGCTGTCTGCTTAAGTAAAATCACAAAAAAAAACCACATAAAACTAGATTTTAAATGTATATTTCATGGCAGCATAATTCTGTCACTAAGGGGACTCAGAAAGAGCTCAGAAGAAAATGATACGGAAAAAGTTATGAAAAAACTTCTTTTGAAATATTGCCCAAAAAGTTGCTTTTTGGTAAGTCACTTTTCTGCTTTCCAAGACTGTGCTTCAGCAGTGCTATTCCTTAATCTAATTTACAGCAGCAATGGTTTCAATCACAACTACACAGAACTGAATCTAAACTATTTTTTTGGTGTTATTCTTTATTCATATGAAAGCATCACTGTTTTGTGTTACATAATATTACACCAAAAGTATTGTTATAAACAGTTTTGTTACATGTTAATACTTTTTCTCCTATTTCACATCTTTTGTTTAATTTCTCTGTCTCTAATGTGATAACATTAGCACAATAGAGTGTGTAATAGTTCTGTCTATCATGAAACTTGTTAGTGTAAGCTAGAAGACAGTAATGGATCCTCTGAAGCTTTACAGTGTCAGAAAGATTGCTGCATGTGCACGTTAAATTCATGTGCTGAAAGGCCTTGTGATTTTATGTTGAATAATATCCCCATTCATATGCAGTAGCTGCTCTTTGTAACAAGATGGCTTTTGTACTTTTCCTGCTAAAGACTCATATTTTAAATGCCATCTTTGAGCTAGGAGCACAGAAGATAATTTGAAACTGGCAATTTCTGATTTGTTTCTGTTTAAATAGCTTACCAACTAACAAATGCATTGACTTTAAATTCCTGGAAATTAATACTTTTTCTACATTAAAAAAAAAAATTATTCCATTTGGCTATGGCCAAATTAAAACAAATTTCAATACAGCAGTAACAAAAATATCTGAGCTATACAGTTTACCATGTTTTTTCTGAGGTACCCTACCTCATTCTCACTGTAGTGCACATGTTTAATGTTTAAAAAACAGATAGTTACAAAAAAAAAAAAACAAAACTGTAGTCCTGACTGCAATGCATCCAACCGTCTTGTGGAATATATCAAACATTTCGACACGTATAACAATACCTCACAATGTGAAAAAAACAAAACAAAACAAAACAAACAAACCCAAGATTAAGAACTCCATTTCTTTGAAAATACCTTTCTATATGGTACAACTCAAATGTCTTTGAAATACATGATAAAGCTATTCTTGAATTTGATAGGTCCTAGGTTTCTTATGTAGCATGTTTTATTAACAATATCCATTTAGAAAAGTGGAAATGAAATTTCACAAGAAAACATTTCTATTATTTATATAAGTTTGCAGCTGTGGATATGACTGTAAATGCACAGGACACCTTATTAAAATACAGCTCTGTGTAGCTAAAGAGCACTTTTTTACAAAAAAATGAAAGGTAGTTGCCTATCACGCTAACTTTTTATTATGTTCCCAGTGTATATCTGTTCTCTCACAAACACGAGGACAGTCCTGAAAAGTATCTCCAGTGTCGATCTATCCACTAGTGTTATGGATGCCCTTTAACACCAGTCCTAAACATTATCATCACTCCCAGTGATATTCTGTGCCATCAGGAATTAGAGGAGTTTTCACAAAAGTTAGCTGTCATTCAGGATAACCAATCTTCCTAAGCTTATTTTATAACCTGTAGAGGGAAATTTACAATTAGTTATTATATTTACATATATACAGCTGGGAGTGTTAATAGGTTTTTATTATTTTTCAGAATCAGAAGATATTATCCTCAGTCTTGTGACAATTTTTTTACTGCCTTGAAAATTACTAGTTTATACTTCTATTCCAAAAATCTATTCCTGATAGAAATTAGGGTTTAATTTTACCTTTCTCCACTAAATCTGTGTGCAAGACATCATATTATACTAATTGTATAATGACAGAGGAATTTCTTGCTACTAGAAAAATCTACTTGCATGAATATCCCAGTTGCTGGCTATGCTGTCATTAATGTAGCGACACAGACGTGTAGAAGAGATTCAAATATTATATTATGGATAAAAATTGGTTAGGTGAAACAACTGCAAATCCTCATATTGGAAGGGAATGTAACTCTGATCTTTACAGACAGTTAAGAGTGATGTAGCTACTTGGACTTAACCCCACTGAATGGCGTAAGAATGCACAAAAAGTTGATGAGCAGTAGGACAGACCTTTCACGGCCCTCCAGTGTACATACATGTTTGACTATACTTGATAGGCACAGGTGCAAGCATGAAATCCTCACACTGGTAAAGCTGATGTTCATTAGGTCATGGAAACAGAAAAGACCACAGCCTAAACTTACATGTCCTTTTGCAGCTTTTGGGAAGTACCAGAACAAACTAAAACACAGCTTCAAATTCACAATAAACTCTCATTGCCTTCATGTATAGTACAGTCATAGTGTATCGAAGGACCTGCATGTATGCCTTAGACTTTGTCTGCATTGCATTATTTACATCTGAAATTCTTCATAAAGTATTAATAAAGATTGATGAATTGAAAGAATGGAGTTCAAATGGGGCCTTCAGTGCATACTATTTTGTGTTACTTTTCTGTTTCTTGAGGTTAACATGAAAAAAATAACTTTTTATGCAAATCTCTAGAAAAAAAACCTTTGTCTATGCAAATGAAATATGTGTGATAAAAAAACAGTCAGAAAATATAAATAGAACCTAGATAATGCTGTATTGTGTTGAAAGACAATGAGATGTGAACTCAAACAGAAAGTGCGATACTTCTCTTTCTACACGCCTTAAATTGTTGTTGGTAAAAAAACCCCCGAACTTCATAAGAAGTTTGAAAATGGTCTTAGGATTGTTTGAAAAGGCTTACTGAACATACATAGCCCTCATATTGTGCCAGAAGATTATGGGCTATGGAGAATTATTAGTTCATAATTATTTCAAAGTTTGATCATTGATACATAATTATAAATTTTTAAAGTTAGCTTTGATAAGATGGACCATAAAAATACCATGGTCATAGTTATAGTTTATTCTTTTACAGTTGCTCTTTTTAATAATTCCTGCGTTATGAATCCTCCACCTATTATACATAATAAAACATTAAAGACTTAATTATGAGCACAAATATTAATAAATAATACCCTTCTACATTAGTGATCATAATGTTCTGTGAACTTGGTTAGACACCGACAACTCATTCACAGCCAGTACTCACAATTCTTGTTTTTCCTAATCCAAAAGCTGTCTCTTTGAGATTCTGAAGACAAAAAACTCACGCATTTTCTTTTTTTACTTTTGTACGTTTTAAAATAGAATTCATTGATTTCACTGTGTAAGTGATCTCCTTCCACAAACTTGTTTGGTCCTTCATAACTTGCAAGTTACTCTATCCAAAAGTAAAGTGGAAGCTTGAAGTCATCATCTTTGCCAAAAGTGAAAGTTTCTAAAATAAATGTAATTGTTACAAAATAGAACTTGTCAAGATGGAGCCAAAATTTTATCTGTCCTTGGTCAACTTTATATAATCTGGAAACAGAAGCAAGATGTGATCATAGCTCCAATAAGTATGAAACATTCATCCCAGCAATAATAATAATAATCACAAAAAACTTATCCACAAAGAAATACATATTTCACTCCAAACTTTAAAAATAACCTGTGAACCAGATCTCCCAATGAATATTTTTATCAGCATACGAAGATATTATGAAGGAGGTAGTTATTTATGGATTAATAAAATGCAAGAGATTTTGTGATTTCACAATTGTTCAAGTTTAATTTATGAAAATTCTCTCTTATTTGTGATAAAAGCTATGAGACTTAAGTTATAAGTGAGTTACTAATATGAAAATCAAGTTTGTTCTTCAGTTACAATTGGCTTTTAACCTGTATGCAAACCCAGTCTTTTCACATCATTAATTCCTTGAATTGCCCAGGAATTTCCAGCCAGTAATTTACATAAATGACTTAAAGGACTGGCTTGAGACAACTGACCAGAAGGAAACCGGGTGATTGACTGGACCTTCACAATTAAGTATTTTATGGATTATTACATGTGGACGACTGAAATGATTCTAAAAGTTTCATCCAAAACTAACTCTTGATATATCTGGTCCAGCTGATATTTCTTAATGTTTGACTGATATCCTGAGCAATGTGTCCTTGTTGCAGAGGTGATCAGTTTATGCCTAGGTAAGACATATGTAAGTCATCAATTGAAGCTCTTCCTGCAGCAAAGGTCACATAAAAGTTTTTTTTTGCATGTAGTTAAGATAACCTACCTAGACTTCAGTAAAGCTTTTGACACTGTTTTCCACAGCATTCTCCTGGAGAAAGTAGCTGCTAATGGGCAATGTTCTGAGGTTCAACAAGGCCAAGTGCTGGGTCCTGCACTTGGGTCATAACAACTCCATGTGATGCTACAGGCCTGGGGATGAGTGGCTGGAAAGCTGCCCAGTGGAAAAGGACCTAGAGGTATTGGCTGACAGCCAGCTGAATATGAGCCAGCAGTGTGCCCAGGTGGCAAGAAAGCAAAGAGCATTCTGACTTGTATCAAAAATAGTGTGGCCAGCAGGACTAGATAAGTGATCATCTCCTTGCACTTTGCACCGGTGAGGCCACATCTCAAACTGTGTTCAGTTTTGGGCCTCTCACTCCAACAAGGACATTGAGGTATGCAGCACGTCCAAAGAAGGGCAATGAAGCTGGTGAAGAGTCTGGAGCACAAGTCTTACAAGGAATAGCTGAGTGAACTGTGGTTGTTGAGTTTTGAGAAAAGGAAGTTCTCTGCAGCCACCCATTCTGAGTGGTTTCAGAGATATTCGTGATCTCAGAAGTGATAATTCTCACCTTAAAGCAGGGAATAAGACAAGTTGCCCAGTATACTTTGGTACTGGACTCTCACACTGTATAATTGTGCTTGGTTGTGGTGCTTTGAAGGAACTGTATGTGTTCTCAAATAAATTCTGATTCTTTTCCAGAGGTTGCAAGGGACCTGCAGAGGTCATACAACTGTCTCTGATCATGCCTGTTGTTTTCTTACATTCTGAATAGTAAAGTGTAAAGGAGAAAAAATTTATACCATATTTGCTATGTTGCCTCACATCTTTCTCTTTTGTACAACTCTGCTGAACAGTGGAGATAAGGAAGGCAGAGAGTTCATATGTACTTCTGAATGTCAGTGAGATAGATTTATTATGGAAAGCTCCTGAGAGACCAATTAATATCACCAGGGTTGTCAAAATATGTGTACCATGAAAAATACAGTCATCCCATCAACATGCTGTGAAGGTAAGGTCATGGAACACAAGAGCACTGGGGAAAAATTTAGTCAGAATGGAGTAAAAACTGAGCACTAATTAGTGAATTGTAGAACACTTACAATGGCAAAATACTGCCTTGTCTAGAACTGCGTTTTCTAGGAAGATGCATTATTTTTCTTAAAGAAATACCACAGATAAACACTTAAATGAGAAGGCAGGATTAAATATTATCCCAACAAAGCTTGATGCTTCCTATCTGTGAGAGCAGCCATGCTTCAGAAATCAAGATGTTAATTTTTAAATTAGGTGATATTGTCAAATGTAGACATCTTCAACATTTAATTGTGATCCCTGGGGTTCACTGTTGTTCAAGCAACACCACTCAACTATTAATTGTATTTATCAGTGTCCTAGAAGTATAAACTAGGTTAAGTGAGACTTGAGGCTGGGAGAAAAATTGCTAGACATAACCAGTATGATGGAGGACAAGAAATTCTTGCAGAAACAATTACATAATCTAGAAGACTGGGATGATAGAAGTATAAATACAAAACCATAGGTGCCTTATGATTTTGCATTTGCCATTGACTAAGTTATTGCCAAAGCAAAGGCATTGAAGCAGTGCCTACATTGTTTAAGAGCTTGGAAAAGTAGACAGTGAAGTCAACAGTGTTCTCTGACTAAATTTCACAACCCCATGATAACATCTGTAGAGTATCTATGACTTGGGGAGCATGCTGTATGAGAACAGATGAACTTAAACTGCATACAGACTCTGTCTGGCCATGCTCCAAGGTAAGATGCTTCTACCAGGGACCCCAAGACCAACTGATCTAACTGCAAATGGCACACACATACCTGATCATATATTCCAAGGATGACCATAAACTCATACACCAATGTGTGCTTTCAAACCACACCTGGGGAAAAACATTAGTAAAAAATGTGTAGAAAATAAGTGCATGTATGCAGAATATCTATGATGGAAAATGCAAATCCAACAGTAAAGCTGATCAAAATAGCTGACAATTCAACCTGAAAACATCTTTGCAAACTTTTTATATGTTTACAGAGTTTAACATTTGACTTATGTTTCTACTTCCTGTGCTCTATCTCTTATTCCTTCTTCCAATTTATAATAGAAATTTTTTTCCATATTTGCATGTTGTGAGAACAAAACCATTAATATTTTATTTTATTTTATTTTAGTAGTGTTGTGTATTATAAATGCCTAAGTAAATATAAGTCTTCATGAGCCAATATGTTTGGTTGGTTGTGGTGGTTTTTTTTTGTTTTGTTTTGTTTTTGTTTTTGTTTTTTTTAATATATTTTATTATTATTATTATTTTTATCTCTGTAAGGATATTAGACCTAAACACTAAAAATTAAAACTGTGCATCACATTGGTGTGGTCTTCAGATGTGCATTTGTGTGCAAAGTATAGCTTTGCCACACCCTAAGCTTTTTCAAGAAGAGAAGTACATTGAAGCAAAGTAAAGACAGGATTTTAAGAGTAGAATATGCTGCAGCAAAGGCTGTCAAGAAAGTAAACATACTCCTCTCAAATAACTGGTAGCTGCTATGATTATACTAGCACTCACAGTTGTCAGAGATGTTCATTAACCATTACAATGAAGAGCAAGCACTCTCCAAAATGTCTGTGCATCCTTGAATAGACACAAAAGTTACATTCTGTCTCTGTCTGAACATAATAAATCAAGTTCTTTTCAAGTTTTGTCTCTAAATCAACTTTAATATTGTTTTGAGGGCTTGAGAACACTGAGAAACCTGGTGAATATGGCTATATTTGTGCAAAACTAAGAAAACTATGTATCACTGACTTGTATTTTGGTGTAATTTATTTGCTCTACAATAGAAAGAAAATAATTGCTAGACAACTGTAAAAATAAAATATGGTTGAGGAAAGGTACAGAACTTTTATAAGGGGAAGCCCTTCCTCTCAGGTCTCAGGTTTTCTAGAATGGGACACAGCAGATTTTGGCAATGTTTCTCTCCAAAGACTTTTAAGAAAGCAGCCAAGACATAAGAATAATGATAATTAATTGCTTAAATACTTTTTTTTTTTAATTAAAAAAGCTGGCTTTCAATAAATGGGAATTTTTTGCAATAGATTACCAGTCATGTTCCACAGCAAACAAACATGAAGTGAAAAGATTGTTGTTGTGATTTAGACCCAGCTGGAAGCTGAACACCCCATGGCCACTCAATCACTCCTCAACCCCTGAATGAGAAGGAGAAAAGGGATAGAAATACAAAATCCCATGCGTTGGGAATTTAATACAATGTAGAAGGAGCAATAAACAACAGTAGTAAAAATATATGAAGCAAATAGTACAAAGAAACAGATCACCATGTTAGCTCTGAACAGCAATAGTGTCATAATCCTGGATGGAAACAGCCCCCATGACCCTGATTTGTTTGGCCCTGGCAACAAACGCCCAGCCTGGCTCTCCTGTGCTGGGCATGGCATCAACATAGTATTGAATAAGCTATCACAAGGTCCTGTTGTTGGTTGAGGCACCTTCCAACTTCTTTTGAATATTAACCCTGTCCTAACCAAAACAGTACAATTGCTGATGACAAGTAGGAAAGAAAGCTGATATTTAATAACTGCAGAAGAACTAAGGACTGAGAGGTTTGGAGATAGAATTATAGCTAGACAAAGATAAAGTGACATTTTCAAAAAATAATCTTAGATTAAAAAACAATATGACAGGCTCTGAAGTAACTATTATCACTGAGACAAAATAGTAGTATGAAGCTGTCAGCACAGTATGCAATAACAGTCAAAAAAGAAAGTACACTTTCAAAATTTAATGGAAGGGAATACTGAAAAAAATGGAAAATATTATAATGCAGTTTAGCATGTTATCCTTGGTTTATTCATATCATGTATACTGCCTGTAGTTCTGACTCTACAAGATGTATAAAACTGGAAGAAATTCAGAAAAAATGTAATTATGATGGTCAAAGGCCTGAAACGTCTCCCATTTTAAAAAACAATTCTGTAATATTCTTACCATAAAGTTGTTTTCAATATAGAAAAAAGACAATAGAGGAGGATTATGAGAGTGGTCTATAAAATCAGACATGGTGAGAAAAGAATAGATAGGGATTAAATAAAGGAACGAGGAGTGTTATGTTGAAGGTAGTAGGAGTTTTTGAAAGATAAAGACAAATATTTCACACAACAGGTAGCTGTGCTGGAGAATTCCTAGCCTTGTGAGTACTGTAGTATGGGTTCAAGCAACTGCAAGACCAGAGTCTTCCCTAGGCATGTATTTATGAACACTTTTCTGACTAGTTGTGACCTTAGGCATAACTCTGTACCTACACCAACTGAAGAGTCTTCCTGATGGAAGCAACAATAAAAATGACCTGGTTATAATGTGAAAAAAAAAAAAAAAAAAAAAATGACAGAAATAGTCTGCTCAAACACTGACAGAAGAAGATGTCTGACAACCTGAGTACTGCTGGAGAGCTGCTAGCCTGGGAACCTGGCCTGTGAACTAGAAGCATCTTTAAGATGCACAGATGACATCTTTGAGTGCAGCTGAGTACCTAACACCAAAAGAAATCCTGAGATACCATCATTAAAAGGAAATAAAAGAACCTGCAACATAAATCATAGAATAGTTTTGGTTCAAAGGGATCCTTAATGTCCTCTAGTCCAGCCCTCCTTGAAGTAAGAAGGGATATTTTTAACTAGACCGAATTACTGAGAGCCCTGTTCAACCTGACCATGAATCTGTCGAAGGATTGGTCATTTACCACCTCTCTGGGCAACCTGTTCCAGTGTTTCACCACCCCAGTTGTAAAAATTTTTTTCCTTATATGTATTCTAAATTTCCCCTCTGTTAGTTTAAAACCATTACCCCTTGTCCTATTTCTGCAGTCCCTGATAAAGTCTTATCATCAGGAAAGCTGGAAAATAGTCTGGAAAGAGGGGGGGGGAACACATCCTGAGAAAGTGGGAATTGAGTATTGCTGTTGGTTATTCTAGCTGAAAGAAGACAAAAACAGTCTAGAAAAATTGCAAATTGGTTTGAGGGAATTGAAAACATCATCAAAAAGTAATGAGCCACAAATTAGTGAAGGAAAAATTACAATACATGATGTCACTGTCTAAATTTCCCTTTCCTTGAAAATGAAGCACAAACTTAAAAGGGATCTCTCCAATTTTACTTCCTATTTTAAGACAAAACAATAAATAGTTAAAATCAAGCACAGTTTCCCATTGAAAGAGCCTTTTTTTCAGGTCTGTTTTTTGTAACTGTTAAAAATAAGGGTTAGAGTCTAGCATGTAAGGAAAGTAAATCTGGATTTGAAGTTAGGTTGAGATGAACCCCAGTCATCAGACTACAGAAGATAAGGTTGTTTCAACTCACAGAGGGGAATAGAGGTCTGACTGATCTATATTGTTTAGTTTTAATGAACTTGTTCATGGATCGCTTCAGTCTTGTTACTTAAAAAGAGACCTTCACAGTGTGTTACCTAGTGGGCTGTGTTTGAAGCCCTGCTGTAAGAAGAGCAAACAGGAGACTGCTGCCTTTGGAAATGAATCCCCAGTAGACAGCAAAGATACCTCTCTCTGGATTGCCATGAGTACTCTTCCATCTCCATTTTCACTTCTATTTTCCATTGTATCGTTTTCTATTTTTTAATTATTCTGTTCAATTTTCTTGTAATCTCTTTTTACCCATGATCCTTCTTCCTCCTTTTTATTCACTGCTGTTTCAAGTATCTGTTATGGTCATTTCTAGAAGCAGTACTTAGAAAAAATAAAACTGTGGTAATGCTGATTTATCTCATCAGGTGAAAGTCCTGTTAACTTTTCAGATTTAGTAACATTCAAGCAGTGATATAAATTTCTTCAACAACACTCTGTTTTTTTTCTTCATTCAAATTAAAGACACCATCTATCTTTCTGAAAACTGGACATGTGCAGTCACCCTGTCTACAAGGAATTTGTGTATCTAAATGAATGCCTTCGAAATCTGTGAAAAATCGGCACCTCTATTCCTCAAAATGCAGTCAAGTAAGATGTTTTATGTTAGGTTATGTGACAAAAGCTCATCCACAAAAGAACAGAGAGACAATGACAGATGAGGGAGCCCTGGCTGCTTGGGAGCCCATCACAGGGGCTATCAGCTCATTTAAGACCCAACTCTAACAAACCCAGAAAAGCACAGGAACGAAAAGGAAGGTGGAAAACCCAAACTGAGGACTCAGAGGAAGGGATATCCTATCCAGACACCTCCCAGGGATGTCCAAGGAGAACCTCAGACTCACTGTCCAGATGTAAAACATATCAAGATGAATTAATGCTGTAGCATATTTTAGTTTGAGGGTGACTGCTGCCTAGGAATTTAGGACACATTATGGATACAGTTGAAGAACATTTGGGGACTATATGAGATTTATTATGGAAAGGAACCAAAGTCAGGAAAAAGAAGGGGTTTAAGTGATTTCTGAAGGAACAAGAGCAGGAAAGTAGAATTACATTTGGATCAAAAGGCTGGTCACATGTAAAGAGTTTGATTGTCATACTTATCTGGCTGTGCCCTGTGTTCAATCAGCACAGTCTTTCTTTTTATAAATCCGTTTCACAGAGTCACAAGATGGTTGAGGTTGTAAGGGATCTTTGGAGGTCATCTGGTCCAACCTCTTAATCAAGCAAGGACACCTAGAGACTGTTGCCCACAACCATTTCCGTATGGCTTTTGAATATCTCCAAGTATGAAGACATCACAACCTCCCTGGGCAATTTGTGCCAGTGCTCAGTTACTCTCACAGTGAAAAAGTCTTTCTTGATGTTCAGAGGGAACCTTCTGTGTTTCAGTTTGTATCCATTGCCTCTTGCCATGTCACTGAACACCGCTGAAAGGAGCTGTTTCTGTCCTTCTTGCACCCCCCTTCAAGTGTTTATGCACATTGCTGAGATTCAATCCATCTCACTGTCTGCTCAGCCAACCCGTGCTTCAACAGCTTCTTAATGAGAAGAAGCTCTCTCATGGGAAACAGTGTCAAAGGCCTTACTGAAGTCCAAGCAGACAATATCTACTGGTCTCCCCTGGTCTACCAGACCACTCATTTCAATGTAGAAGGTTATCAGATTGGTCAAGCAAAACTAGCCCTTGGTGATACCATGCTGACTACACTTGATGATATTCTTGTAGTTCATTTGCCTGGATTAGCTGTTCCACCACCTTTACAGGGATCAAGGTGAGACACTTGAAGTTCCCTGGGTCCTCCTTTTAGCCCTTCTTGAAGATAGGTGCATCATATGCTTTCCTCCAGTCCTCAGGGACCTTTCATGCTCCTTGAGTGTTCAAAGATAATGGAGAGTGGCCCCATAATGACATCAGCCAGCTCCCTCAACACTTCTCAGTGCATCCTGTTAAGACACATGGACTGTCTTGTTTGCTTAAATATTCCCTGACCTGATCCTCTTCCACCAAGAATATATATTCTTTGCTCCATCCTTTCCCTCCAAGAATTCCCTTGAATTCCTGAAGGCCAGTCTTACTAGTATGGACTAGGGCAAAGAATGCATTCAATACCCCAGCCTTTTCCATGTCCTGTGTCATCATGTTCCCAGCTCCGTTTGACACCAGGCCCATATTTTCATTTTATCTCCTTTTGTCACCTATGTACTTGTAGAAAACCTTCTGAGGCTGCACCCAGGTGTCCAGATGTCAGGAGCTGAGAAGAATGAGTTCCAGGGGCAGCTGCTGGGAAATCTGAGTCTCTGGGCCCAGATGCTGAAGTGACCTACATTTTACATACATGTGTGTGTGTATATATATATTTGTATATATACATACACATATATATTTTCTTACTAGTGGATCTCTGTTCTTCTTAGCCAAATAGGGGAGCAGGATGAGACCCTTGGTGCTATCTGATTTGCATGAGTGACCTGTGATACATATGGCTGACTGTGTATATATGTACAGATGTGGTGTACATATGCTTTCTGTGCATGTGCTTACTGGGAATATATTTTTAGCCTCGTGACTAATTGGATGTGGTAGCAGGGAGTTGCAGTAGCCTTACTTCTTACAGGTTTTTCTGATCTAGCTCATTATCCTAACATGAAAAGAGAAGTCACATCCTGCAAACTACTAGGCACATGTATGTGCAAGCTTGATAAGCATGAAGTTGACATGACTGTGGCACTTATTTTAGGCATCTTCAGTTATACTTCAAAAATTAATTTAGGTTCTGTGCATGAAAACTAACAAATTAGAGAAAGGATTCCTACTTTTAATTACTTTGTGGACATCAGGAATAATGTTTGAATGTGTCAAGTCTTGATTGCCTCCACTGTAAAGCATTTGGGCTGCTGAAGAAAGCACCAGTTGCTGACATCCAGGAGTTTATACTAATAACTAAGCAGTAAGGATGACAGAAACTTCCTTGTCTTTCTTTGAATTTCTTGTCACTGAAAGAAATGATGGGGTAATGGATGTTCATGTGTTTGGGAATACCATTGTATACTAATATTATTCTGTCGTGGTTACACATGGATGAAGTGGAGGAGGCCACTCTGCTTCATAAAAATAGTGTCATACTGGACTGGAATTTAATGGAAGAGTGGCTAATATTTGTTGTTCATATAAGGACACTTTCAAGCCTCTAATGGCCCTCTGTACAAAACCAAGATTGTGTTTCAAGGATTTTACAATCTAAAATACTCATGAATACAGTGCTGTGGATAAAAAAAATAAAAATACTAAGAAGGAAGTGAACTGTTTTGATGCTTAGAGTGAAACATTAAATATGCAATCAATCAGAATAGGATTTTAATTTGTTATACCCTGGTTGAACATTACTGCCTAAGTTATTATTCTATTTCTTCTTTCTTCAGCATGAAAGATGCGGAGGACATGCAGGTAATATATCACTCCAGCAACCAGAAATAAATTGTGCAGGACAATTACTGTTCCCCTCTTCTAGACAAAGGAAATATATTGCACTAACAAACACAGGATATGGAGTATTTGAAAGATATGTCCTTTGTCATACCAGTATTCCCCATGATACTGATGTAATTGCTTATTTAAGTTCTAAGGAAGGGTAGGAACTAATGTGCATTAAATAGGTCAGTTCAATCTGCTTTTTTACACAGATATGCCCACAGCAAAATGGCCATCAGTACAGTTCTATAACCAGTTTAACCCATTATCACTGGGTCATCTAATGCTTACCTTCAGCAAGTATCTCTCAATTTGAGACTTTGTTTCACATCCTATCTGCTTTGCTGCATACTTCGTTCACATGTGTTCATGTACTCTCACAAACTATTGACACCCAGTGAGGCACAGCTAACAACCCAAAATCAGACGAACACATAATGCTGTTGAGATCATTATAATAGAAATTGTTGGTCACATGAATCTTCCACTAACTGATAGACAGTTGAAGTTATTTTTTCTTGTTGGAGGTATTCTTTTGTTTTGATAATTACGAGGTTCCATCATCTTCCTGTCTGTTTAATTGATTAATGCAGACAGATAGCTGGATCAGGGCACCCTCTGTTTTAGTATGACAAGTCATTATCTTTTCAATACAATCTCTAAACATTCACCTGATATATGAGATTAGGAAAATGAAAATTAAGTCATAAAAGAGGAAGATTTCCATCATTAATAGCTGGCCTAAGTAATTTATGAATCTTTATGCCATCCCAAAATCTACAGAAATTCTTGCAGCATGAAAGCAAGAAAAAAACTTTCATTTTCTCATAGTATTCAGAAATCATCAAGGTACAATTTACATTTTCAATAGAAAAGAAGCATTAACTTTTCATCAGCTGTTGACTGGAAGTGACAATAACTCAGTTTGTACTACCACAGTTCCGAAAACCTTCTATATCAGCTCACACAATTTCAAATCCTTTAAGTCCAGAAAGATTTCTTTGGTATGTCTTATATGCCAGTAACTTAGAATTGCCTACAACTTTTTTCTAAAAAAAAAACCCCAAACAACAAAACTTTAACAAATAATCAGTATAGAGATTTCTGTGACCTTTCTGACTAAGTACTGAACCTCTGGCACAGAAAAGAATTTTGTGATGGTTAGGAGGAACTTTTGATTTCAGCTACGGCAATTTCCTAGGTCTAAAGAATTTCTAAAGAAATTGTCAGAATAGTGAGAACAATGATGCAGAAGACTGTTTTTCACTAATTTCAGCAGCTTTCTTGCAAAAGCAGAAAAAGCAAAAAGTAGATAAAAATAAGGGTTAATTATGATAATTTTTAAATGGCAAGTATGCTTGATACTTTTGTTGTTTTTCATTATTCCTCTGCCTATTTTTTATATGAGACTCCTGAAAAAATTGTGATGTTTTAAGCCCTCCAAATAAATATTTGCTTAAATTAATAATTCCTTTCTAAAATTATTTTCCCACCAGTTATCTACATGGGAATACATTTATATCCTCACTGTCACAATTGAATATATTATTACTATTTTTTAAATTAAACTCTTCTGTCTTTGTCCTTAAAGACGTACCCTTAAATCCACAGATAACTATCAGCATAACTGATCAGGCTTCTAAGAAAAAGTTTATAATAACTTATGCAGAAAGTCATGAGCACTCAAATATATACACTAGAATGAACTTCATTCTGACATTAGGCATTCATTTCCAAATATTTCAATTTTTAAACCTTATCCCTTCTCCTCTGCTTCTGCCCTTGATCAGTCACTATCTAACTGTGGAGGAAATGAAATTAACAATTGTTCACACTGAATGGTGAGTGCTGCAAAACTTAAAACTTATTCTGAAATTTAGGTCAAAATAAAGCACGTAGGGAGCTCTGATGGATCCAAAGGGGAAGAAAAGTTGAGAAAGGAGGATTATAAGCTTGAAATTGGACTCTTAATGTGTACTTAAAGTTTGCATTAGGTAGCTAATCTTTCTTTGAAAATTACCTTTCATAAGTATTTGCAGTTTTTCAGATGATGACAACTCTTCAACCTAAGAGTTTCTTCAGGGATGTTCAGTTTTTATTAACTTAGTTTTTCTCCATATTGTATGACATCACCTTTCTCTCCAGCTGTAAGCCTTTACAGCTGTACAGCTGTCCAAAAGGACAATTCCACAGTGAATCTGGAAGCACTTCATTTTACATGTATCAGTTGCACTGTTTTAGTCAATGCATAAAATTCATTCTGTTCTTAAATATTCTTCTCTAGATATTAGACTTAAATTTTTGCTTGCACTTCTCTAACAAAACTTAAAATATGTAATAATCACACCAGTAACAGAAATTAAGAATTATAAATATAAAGAAAAATAAATTCTGAAAATTTATATAAACATTACTAACAGTCACAATGACATCTTAAACTATTAATCAGAACAACATTAAAGAAATAAAAATTCTGTAATATGTCTGAATAATTATGACAAACAATACATTAATATAAATCTAGTTGTGGTTCTTGTATCAGATAACAATTTAAGGTTTAAAAGTATGCTGCTAGTGCTGCACATTTAAATTAACTCACCCAGTCACCCTTAGTGGTTTAACCCAGGTCATGTAAGATAGTAGTTTGAAAGAAAATCTCATATTTACTCAGAGCCATCTTTCAAATGTGCCATTCTTCTAAATACAACAAAATAAATATCTTAATCTTTTCATATGTAGTTTCCAAAGCTTTTGTTTGCTCACAGCAGTATCTACAGTAGACAGTTTTTTTTTTTCAGATATAAGTTTTCCAAGTTCTTAACAACCATGTCTGTATTTGTCAAGTAGCACATTTGTAATCCAACAGCTAGACATCCTAAATGCAGACAAGTAATTAAAGTGTCTTATACATATATCAGATTGGCCTGATAATCATGGGTGGGATAATGTAGATTAGGGCTCCACTGAAAATTAATATCGTATGTTATTTTACATTTACATCCTCTCTGTTTATTTCTTTTTTGTTCTGTTAGTAAAAAGAAGTCACCTTATAGTCTCAGCCAGTGTCCTTCCTTTTCTAAGTGATTTAGATTACTGTATAAAGATCTTGTTTCTCTATTGATAAAACAGAGTACAAGATTTTCTATACTCAAGGAAAAGAAATTCCTTACTAACAAAGATTTAGTACAGGAAATGTTATCTTTATGTTATCATATTTGACATAATATGAAATAACATCTAAGAATATTTCTAAAATACAATAGAGACGTAGGCTTAAACTTACATTTAGATGACTTAATTTTCAATAAATAGTTTTCCTATTCACTTTTGCTTTTCATTGCCAAATAATCCACCTAATTATCTTTGGGAAAAGCAGCTACCAGATTTATAGTGTTGTCTCAGTCTAATTATTGGCATCTTCCACTGAAAAGAGTTTCAATGATTGTTTGAAAGGCTAGTAGGAAGCTTATTACTGTGCAATGTGATAAAAAGTTACAAATTTTTCAGAAAAAAAAAAAAAAAAATTGGCTAGTTTCATCTTTATCTAAATGATTCTACTTCAAATACAAAGATTCCTCATTTTTTTTCTAGCATATCTCATTTATATTAATGCATATTTTTTAATCAAAGCAACATTAGGACTTCCATACATGTTTTCAGAAGGCCTTGTCACTAAACAACCATTTATAGCTGGACATTTTCTGTCTTGTAGCAGCTGACTTTCTGAAATGCTACAGTTAGCCCAGAGCAGGAGCAAGCTTACTCTCACTCATAGCCGTTCGGAATTTAAAAGCTGAGGTGATAGATACCATGATGTTTTGATGAGTTTTCATGTTCTTTTATTGTTTCTCTTTAAAAATTAACTGGAATATGAGATACTTGGATGTTTAGTAAAAATGTATCCTCTTCTTGAATGCCTGTTCACTGTTTTAAAATATGCACAACAGGTATAGAGCTATAAAATTATTTACAGACTTATGAGCAAGTCATGTGCAGACTTTTAACCCTAATGAAACAACCATATTTCTCATGCAGTTTTTAGCCATAAGAGTATATTTATTAGAGATATAAGACAAAGCAGTAATACTCATCACACAGATGTCAAGAGCAGACCATGCTATTTTTTCCTGCCAGACTGGATACCATGGCAACACCTGGTTAGGAGAAGCTGAAAAAAATATTTGAAGGTTTGCAATTGTTAAAGCCGTTGGACTGTAACAGACATGTATTAATTGCAAGCGAATATGACAGCACATACCAGATTTCTGAAAGAGAAGAAAATATCAGCATCATTCCTGACTAAGGAACTGAACAAGAGATGAATCAAATACTGTGATGTCTGACTTCAGACCTGGTGTCATGCTTGTGTACTTATCATTTACAAGGTCTGAGGGAAAGGTAAAATTTTATTACTGTAGAAATATTTCCCAGAAGAACCCTAAAGTGATTGAAAAAAAACATTGCCTGGCAGGTTAAAAGGACCAAAATTATACATTTAAAAGTATATTTTAAAACATTTCAGAGTTTCAATAAGGCACAATCACAGTAATTTCATATGAAGAAAAAATTTGTCAGCATGAAAGTTTCCTTGGATATTGCTGGCAAAATAGTTTCCAGAAAGAGGCAGTACTTATTATGTAGTTTAAGGAGAGTTACAACAGAAAGCTATTTTTGTTTTTCTATGCATCCACCATCAGGAAAGATGTAAAATATACTCAAATGGACAGCAAACATTTTAATACAGATTTTAAACTCTGTACCTATTTTATATGCAGGTAGCAAACAATCTTCAGCCATGTAAGAATGCTTGCAGCTACCTTTATTTCAGTATTTCAAAGCATGAATGTTTTCATGCATTATTGAAATGGCAGTACACAGGAAACAAGTATCATTGACAACAGTTTGACTCCTTTTTCAAGTCAATGAAAAATGCTTTCAGTTCTCAGAGCAAGCTGTTTATACTATGCTATGCCTTCTGTTATGTGACAAATGCCAATTTTACTTCTGATTACATAATAAACAGAATATGAACTAAATTAAAGTTAATCCGGGTGGAGAGAACCTCTAAATAATCTCTATGCTTTTTAATTCCATGTTAAGAGGGACTGTAATTTGAAAAACTGATATAGGTTCTGTCATCTGCCATAGACTTCTTGTGGAAAACTGATAAATTCTCCAGTGCTAAATCTGCTAATGACAAGTCGAAAGATTAGGTTCCTGGCTGTCACAGAATTCATAGCCCTGGGATGCTTGTTATAAAGACAAAGTGAGGATCTGTACGATTTCTTCCAAGATATCTGAGCAGTTGTTAAGAGGACCTGAATAACTGCAGATCATAATAATCATAACAACAGAGGCCTGAGAATAACTGCAGGTCACAGATCCATTTTTAACTGGATTTTAAAGTACCGATGGAAAACACAACATTTTGCTATTTTTTAATGTATGAGCTCTGGAAGGAGGTGAGTAGGTTGAGAAGTATCAGAGAGTGTGAGAGTGAGACTGATCACTGGAATCAGACCCTGCATTCCCTGAGAGAGGCTCAAAAATTAGACAAGATACATAACACAGAGGATTCCTTTTCCCATCTCCATCTGACTGAACATAGTGATCAGAAGAAGAAGGAGCAATGGCAACAAGTTCCTGCCTGGCGCAGTGGGTGCATCCCCTCAACAAAAACTGCATCTTCTCAGATACCCCTGCATAACTGATACAAGGCCCTGAAAGTAGAACCTAATGATAATAATGAGGACAATGGTTCATCTAGCTTAGAACCAAAATTAGAAGGGTTGTTGTCATAGGTGACTCCCTTCTGAAGAGAACAGAAGGCCTAATACACAGATCAGATCCAATTCTTAGCAAGCCTGCTGCCTTCCTGGGGCCTGGGCTAAAGATGTGGTGAGATAAACGTCTTCCCTGATATGACATTCAGATTATTTTCCATTATTGACTTTTTGGGTAGACAATGATGAACCTGCAACAAGAAGTCCCAGAGCACTCAGGAGAGACTTCAGGGCCTTGGGATGACTGGTTAAAGGAGCAGGAGCACAAGTAGTGCTCTCCTCTGTCCATCCAGTTGCAGAGTACAATGAGGGGAGAAACAAGTAGACCCATTAGATCAGTACCTGGCTCCAAGACTGAAGTCACAGGCAGGACTTTAGGTTTCTTGATTATGGTTCAGTTTGCATGACACCAAGCCTACTGGCCACAGACAGGGTACATCTGTCTCAAAGTGGGAAAAGGTATTTTGCACAGAAGCTGGCAGAACTTATGGAAGATCTTTGAAAGAGATTTGAAGGGGGAAAGGTATAAAACCAGGGTTGCTAGAGATAAGCCTGGGGTTGGCACATCAGTGTTTCTGGGATAGAGTGTTAGCGAACTCCTTTCATCGTCATCCCAGTGGAGGTAGGGAATGGAATATCAAGTGATAGCAATGGCAGAAGTGATATTGATGGGCTAAAAAAATTGATTACATCTGGGAATGGTCAGGTAGGAATCAGGCCTGACGGGTGATGGCATTAAAAGCCCAACTGAACTGCTCTTACACCAATGCATGCAGAACAAACAGGAACTGGAAGTCACTGTACAGCAGGAAAACTGTCATATAGTTGCCATCATAGAAATATGGTAGGATGATTCGCACAACTGGAGTGCTGTGTTAGATGTCTATAAGGTCTTCAGAAAGGATCAGCTGGGAAGGAGAGACTGTGGGCGAGTCCTGTATGCTACAGAGTGTTTTGATTGCCTTGAGTTTAATGATTGTGGTGATAGGGTTGAGTGTTTATGGGTAAGAACTATAGGGAAGGCCAACAAGGGAGATATCATAATAGGAGTCTCTTATAGACCAGTCAATTTTTTATAGAAAAAAAATATTCTATAAGCATAAACCTCAAGTTTTCTGCTTCATCAAATTACAATTTAATACTAGATATTTTAGAACAAGAAAGTTTTTGCAATTTTGTCTTTAAATGGAAGTTAAAGTACTTGATTGCAAACCTAAAAAGAAAAATAGGGCAATAGGAACAGTTCCAGGTGTATTCAGTTCTGAAACTTTCTTAGCTACATGTTGAGTCCATGCCCTTAACTTGTTTTTGTACCACTTATCATAATGATACATAGATTTCTTTTCCTTCTTGTCCTTTGGAATGAACTCCTCTTTTTAATGTCAATTCAGTTGGCCAGTTTGATAAAATGAGATGCTCAGGGATTACTTAGCAGCAGCTAGGTGTTGTTACCGACCATCTTCTGGGTATGCTTCTTCAGAAATCTTTAACTGCACATAGAGGGACTCTGCAATCACTATACATACACATTCAAAGTAAGAAGCAATTGTTTCTTGGCTCAGGCAGACAAAAGGTAGCTGGGGTTTAGGTGTCAGCCTGAGCTCTCATCAGCCCTGAGGCAGCATGCAGAGTCATGGCTCAGCAGGCAGGATGGGTCAACAGTGTCAGGGTCATGCCTTTGTTCCCCAGGAGCAGACCCTCCACCTTGGAGAGCTGCATGTGTTGTGAGCTCCGTTGACACCTATGGCTAATGCTTAGCCAAGGAGTCCAGGTGAGCCCTACACCATACTGACCAGCTCAGCAAGTGTCCCTATATTTTTCTTGTTTTTACTTTTGCTCTAGGATCTTATACCTACCTCTGTTGTTGTTTCTTCTCTTGACTTCCTGAGAAACGACCTTGTCTTAAAAACATCATACCTCTTTCTGCAATTTTACCTTTCTTATCTCTCTGTAGACTCCTCTCACAGCTCTTTTGCAGCAGCCTGAGTAAAGTTACACAGCTGAGCCATATCAGGCCTAAGCCTGGATCTTGAGTACATGAACCACTAAAGCCATTGCAGGGGCAAGAAATCTCACTGGAGGGACTAACAGCTACAGATGGAAGGTTATGCTGTGGGGGAGGAAGCTATCTTCCACAGTCAAAGCTTCTCCAGGATGATTAGGGCAGGTGTATAATTCAAGATCTACAGATAGACAATTTTAGGAAATATGTAATTCTTAGCTAACTACTTTTAAGATTATTTTGATCATCTTTAAATCATGTATAATAAAAAGAACCTTTACCCTATGTTCTGTAATATTCACAGGATCTACCACACTCGTTTCTCTACAAGGAGGCTATACACATCAACTACTTTCATAGTCATCTTGATAGCCAGGCATATGACTATGTAGGTTAGCAGAATCCAAATCACAAGCTTTGTTTGCTGCTTTCAGGACTCCTAGTATCACAGGCTTTTTCCTTTCACTTAGATGTTTCTAACTTACAGTTATACTTTTTTTATATATTATGATTATTCTCTCTTTAGCACAAACAGCAAGATAATTAAATATCCTGTTTTCTTATGAGGGAAGAATAACATATCACCATAGGGTCAGAGTTCTACACACTGCAGATTGATTTATTTAAGGATCTGAGTCATTTAAATTGCAATTACATCACATGAAACTGAGGTGGATAGTATTCAGATACTTATTGCTGAACAGAGCTAATTCATTAATCTCAAATGTCTGAGATATGTGAAACTGTGTTAAATAAGTAGGCTTTTTTATTTACATAAGTAAGTGGATATAGCCAAATGTGTTCCAAAAATTTTATTTGCTGATGTTCCTAGGAAAAAACTCATTGTTGTCTTCTACTAATGACAGATAGAGCTGAGCATAAATTTTCACTGTTTCAGAGAGGATAACGGGAATAACTTTATCACTGACAAATGTTAGATGTTTAAATTGTTTTGTGAATGTAGTCCAACTTCTCCATATTTTCATGTTATGCAAACCTTGTTGAGACCTTTTTTTTATTCCAATACTGCCAACTTTCTGAATGCATAAAATCTGCTAGGAATAATGTTACAAATTAAAATCATTTTCAGAAAAGTAAAACACAATTTCTGAATGTTCTCAAATTCAGTTGCATACCTTTATTTCACATAGGTAATCACTTAAATAATTGCATTTATAAAAATGCAGTATATCTCATGTACAGAACTTTCTTATGATCTAAAATTTTGGGATTCTTTCTAGGCCATTTTTACAGGAAGAAGTGATAACATCTGATCAGCTTATATAGTCAGACAAGCTTTTACAAACACAAACCTGGAGCTTATCTGTTACTTCCAGCTCTATTGGTTGGCCAAATACGAAATTAGAAATACTAATTTCCCATGACAATTTACGTTTACTTATTATATGAATAGCAATTCCTCGCTGTTTACTCATGCCTGTAATTACCAGTACTAAAAAAATGCGTGGCAAATGTTAAAGCCATTCTTAAATAGGACAAGACAACTGAAGGAGTTAAAATCCAGTGTGCTTCACTTCAGTCCTGGGAAACACACAGTACAAGTAGTCTTGCTAACCATTCCTGGGCCTGTGAAAAAGAAAAGTGACTGGAAGTAGCCACCTTGGATTTATCAAGGGTAAGTGCAGCAGATATCATCTACCTTGACTACAGCAGAACTTTTGTAACAATATCCTATAGCATCCTTGTATATGAGTTTTGACATTACAGTGAGGATGATACTAGATGGGAAAGGGATAGATGGACTACTAAATGAAATTAAACTGGCTGGATTGTCAGGCTCAAAGAATAGTGGTTAATTTTTCATACTCCACGTGAAATTGTTACAGGTACATTTTCTCTATCCTGCAAGTTAGCAACGTTTTATCCTGTAACCTAACCTGTTTATCAGTGACCTGGAGGAGAAGACAGAATATGCCCTCATCAAGGCTGCAAACAACACCAAACTGGGCAGGGAGAGGGGTGTGCTTGATATGCTGGAAGGCAGAAGAACCTTAGCTTGGTACAGAAATGGTCCAACAGGAACTTCATGTAATTCATGAGATGCAAAATACTACTCGAGGAACGGACTAACTGCTCTGCATCAGCACGGTTTAGGGACTGACTGTAGAACAGGCAAGAGATTAAGGGAAATTATTACTTCCCTCTATTCCACCCTCATTAGATGATATCCAGAACACTGTGACCAGCTTTGGGCTGCCCAGCACCAGAAAGATGCTGATAAATTTGAATGAGTTCAACAAAGGGCCACCAAGATGGTTCGAAAGCTTTGTAGGGGAGACTTAATATTGAATTTCCAGTACTTCTGAGGAGGTTACCGCAAGAAGACAGAGCTAGACACTTCACTGAATTTGTACATTATGCAAATAAAACACAACCATTGGCAAATCATAAACAGAAATGGCAATTGCCAATTGGATATAAGGAACAAAAAAAACCAAAAACAAAACAAAACAAAACAAAACAAAAAAAAACAAACAAACAAAAAAAACCAAAAAAAAAACCAAAAATCAAACCCACTGGTGAGGTAATTTTAAACACTGAAACAGGATACTCAATAAGATTGTGAAATCTTCCTCCTGGGAGGTTTTCAACACCTAGCTAGATAAAAGCCTGAGTGACCTGATTTGAATTAAACTTAAAGAGTGTTTTGAAAATTTGACTAGAGATGTCCTGGGGGTCCCTTCCAGCCTGAATAATCCTACAGTTCTGTGGAGATATTGCAATTCAATGAGTAATAAATGATTGGAAGCTTGGCATCTAAAGGAAATACATATTTGTTGCTGTTTAACCCCAGCTAGCTATTAAACACCACACAGCTGCTTGCTATCTCTCCCTATAGCAGGATATGGGAAAGAATCAGAAAAAGAAAATTTAAAAAAGCATGGTTTGAGATAAAGATAGTTTAATGGGACAGAAAAGGAAGGGAAAATAATAATAATAATGCACAATCAATACCTGACCTGTAGGACTCCTCAGCCTATTCCCTCCAGTTTATATACTGTGTGTGATGTCATATGGTATGGAACACTCCTTTGGGTTGTTTGGGTCAGCTGTCCTTTCTGTGTCCCTTCCCAGCAACTTGTGTGGTCCCAGACTTGGTTGGCAGGGCAGTATGAGAAGCTGAAAAGTCCTTGACTTAGTATATACTTAGTATAAATGCTGCTTGGCTGCAACTAAAACAGTGTGCTATTAAAATTATTCTCATCCTAAATTCAAAACACAGCATTGTTCCAGCTACAAGGAAGAAAATTAACTTTCTTCCAGAAAAACCTAGGACAGTATTCTACCTAAATAGCTCATTTAAGTTTATTCCCTGTTCTGAAATGTGAAGTTGATTTTATTCCTATAGACATCTAAAACTCTTAGCAAAATCTTTAACATTTTTCTCATTATATTGTCTTCCCCTCTGTTGTCCCTAACATCTTCATTGTTCCGCTCAATCTATTTGAAACACAGCAGCTAGGTTCATTTTTGCCATTTTTTAAACCATCAGGCATATAATAGTAAATTCTGGTAGAGGTCTTCTTCCTTTTTATTATGACCATGTTTGTTTTAGACACTTTCAGAATGAAATACAGCATTTAACTAAAACTGTAAAAAAGTCACGTAACAACAGAGATGAAAATTACAACCTATGCATTCTTGTAATATTGTAAAAACCAAAAATCCACCATACATACCTGGTAAGAATAATCTTCCAAACTCAATATCTAGTAAAAGACAAGAGAAAGAGAGAATAGAGAAAAGAGAGGTTTGCCCTTATGGAAAATTTTTCTAATAACTCTGTAAATGAGCTTACTGAGAAGAAAAGCTGGAAGGTCTTTGTGGTCCTATAAAGCAAGAAACAGCATTTGTTGGATGGCTTTACAACACTTTTTAATAAAAATGTATATAAATGGCTCTGGAAGCTCCTAAACAGCATATAAAAAGTCTCTGCACAGTAAACTTCCTCCACATTAGACTCTAATCTTCCTGAGATTTAACTAATAAGTACTGCAGAATCTGAATTTACAGAAATGTTCCTTATGAAGGTGAAGAGTTATGTTTAATGATGACCTTAACAAGTGATGAACACAAGTTGATAAATTGATTTCTCATCTGTTGACTATACTTTTAAAACATCTATTTCCATTTGTTTTGGGCTGAAGGACTGAGCAATATCTTCGTCTCCCAAGAGAATCAAAATGTCATTCCAAATATCTCTGGAGGACCAAGCCAGATATTTTCTCATGACTATATATATATACACGTTATACTTTCTGTTAGTCAGACCAACAAGTTTCTGCCATCCAGAACTGCAGTCTGTATGAAACAGATATCAGAACAGAAGCTACATACTATATATATTAAAAAAAAAAAAATCATAGTGATCTATTTATTTTTTCCTCAACAATATTTCTTTTCTATTCTGAATGATGTGACCACATCAATGATCAGAGGAAAGAGATATTTTAGATGAAAAATATAAATCTATTCTGGAGTACCAAAACCAAAATCTTGTAATTTTATTTCTTAAATTAGACAGATCAAGCACAAACTAAAAGAAACAGAAAGCTCAAGCAACTAGCAACAGAAATCTAAACATAAAAATCCACTCATTTTTAGTGAAATGATACTCTTTATAACTTTGAAAAAGACACTTCTGTGGAAAAATAGGACTTTATCAATTGATATGTCATTCACAACGCATTTCAGGAATGACTGAGGATGCGTACCAAACAATCATTCCTGTGAGACAGTGAAAAATAAAAGTAATTTTAACTTAGGAAAAACAAACCCAAACCACATAAAACAACCCTAAATCAACAACAACAACAACATTGAAACAACCTCCATGATGTCAGCAACCAAAACCAGAGTTTTGCCCTGGTTTTGCCTGGTTGATTTTTGATCAATAGGATTTTGTTTTCCTTTTTTAGTGTCCTATACACTTAAGAAACACTTCTGTTGTCCAAATATGAGGAAGCTATTATAATTTCCTTCTTGTTAATATCAAAGCGTTTTACATAGTATCAGTCACCCTCTAAAGTGTTAGCTGGGTCGCTGATATTTGGTGTGCTAGCGTTCCCAAAGAGAATACTTTAAAATACTACTTTGCAGACTCTTTTTTTATACTAATAATTTGTTTCTGGAAGCTGCAAGTATAGTTAGACTCTCACCGAAGGCCATCTTTCATTGTCCTTAAGTGTATTACCTCCCAGTTGTAGATTGTAGATTGTCATATAGCATTGAATTTATTGCATTGATCAGAAATAGCCTCAAATATTCCAGAGGCTTATTTGGAAACAAAGCTTCTTTTTTGTGAGACATTAATCCAGCAGAAACTGATTAGAGTGGTGTTAAATTGTATCTTTTGGTAGCTGGGAAAGTAGTGTAGCCATTTTTATATCTGGGAGTGACCTTCTGTATCATTTCACTCCCACTGCAAGAAGCTATCTTATCAATAAAATTTGTTTAAAACAGTTATTAAAGCCATTATGTTTATTTTTAGTTTTTTGGTGTTTTTTTTGGGGAATACCTTTATTTTACAGTAAACTCTAAATGCCTAAGGAAGTTCTGCCTCTCCTCTCCTTTCTCTTAAAAAAAAAAAAATAAATAAAAAAATCAATATTTGTTAATGCAAAAAGCAGGTTTTAGTTATTGTTTCATGCTATTGTCATGTCATAATTCAGAGTTCTAAATTACAGGAAAATTCTGAAGGGCTTCACTAAGCTCAGCCAGCAGTCTATATTAATTAATTAATTTCCTTGTGTTAATGTACTTGATGATGTGTGTTATATAAGTAAGCATCACAAACCAAATGAGTCTGGTTTAAAAATCAAACATATTTACATTGTCATGTAGACACCTCCATTAAGACATCATAAAATACTTGGCCTTACAATTGGATTTCTCTGTGCTTCCCAGTCAGACTTCTAAATGTGTAGCTTATACAAAATTTTCAGTGTTTTGTTCTGACCTTTTTGCATGTTGTTAATTACCCATATAAATAACCACTTAAACCCAACGATATTTCTAATCTTACTTATAGGATAAGCAAGTTCTATTTGGAGACTATTAACAAAGAACGTATAACTCAGATGCACATTTTTCAAGAAGCCACAGCTGATTAAGTGTTCTGAGCACCAAGGGAATATAATGAAAACATGGAATTTGCTGTGCTGATGTCTCATGTGATGGTTTGGGATCTTAACACAAAGATTTTTTTTCAGAAAAAGAAAGAAGACTTGTGAGACTTTCTGACATTCATAATTTCTTAGCAATAAATAAGGAACAGCCAAAAACAATAACTCAGAAATGGCTTTAGGAAAGTGCAAAAAAATAGTTGCTAGTACAGTGTAGTACAGAAAAAATCTAATGCAAATCCTATGTATTTGTATACGTAATACACACATGTACACATACACACTTAGTGTACACAGATACATAATCCTCTACAGAATGTCAGTCTGACTGCTATGGTCTACTCCAGGACAAACTATTACACTCAGCTGATACTTTTTGGTTAGCAGAAGAAAGGTGATTATTAAGCTGGAACATTGCAATTGTGAGACTGATGCTGTCAGGCGCATCTTTCACATAATGAACTGGATCCTCCATAAAGATGACACTACAGATGAAAGGAGAAAATATAATGGGAAGAGCTGCAGAAAAAGGATTCTCAAAATTTTATTAAAGTAAGGCACTATAGTAGGAGTAGAAAGAAGAAAGGAGAAGGAGCAAATGGAAGCAGAGGCCAAACCAAAACAAAAGAGGCAGAGAGGTGTGGATAAAGAGATTAGTGCTGATGGAAAAGAAACTTTTTCTTTAAAGTTCATTTACTTCTAGTTGAAGCTCTCAGTGAAGTTAGTTAGGCCAGATCAGGATCACTAATGTCTAGGAAAAAAATTATTCTTTCCTAACACGTGATGCTGCACAATCTGTGGTTTACCTTACCAAGACAGCAAAGACTTGTCAGAGAGGGAACATATGAGAATGCATGTCAAATACTGGCATGGCAATAGTTCCCTGGAGTATTTCCCACAGCATGGTTTTAGAACAGCTGAAGATGTTAACAATATTATATCAGACTCAGAGAAATAATTTTAGCAATATGCTTCATGGTTGTGACGTACGGAAACAGACTCTATAACTCAAAAGTTATAAAGTAGGTATGTTTATTGCGTGCAGATGCACAGGGGATCGCTCCACCACAAACGTGCATACCTGAAAAGGCAAGCCCTCCCACATTTATACAGTGAAACAATACATAGTCATGTGATGCCTATACATAGTCATTACCTAACCCCGCCTATTCCTGCTTCATATGTTAATTAGTTTATCAGTCCTTCACGCTTGCGCAGATCTTCCCAGAAATTATGGGCAGGGGTCTTCCGGATGTGGGCAGGGGTCTCTGGGAGGAAGAATATACGTCTTCCTCGCAGTGTGCTCTTCACCCTTTCCCTGGAATGTGATGACTTTGCAATCTTGTAACATCTTTATCAGTCTGAGCTAATTCATGTCCTTGTTTACCATCCGGCAAAGGGATTTATCAATGTTTTTGTGACGGGTGCCATCCTGTTTTCTAATTCTTGTTCCTTATGGTTGCCTTCTAGATGAGGTGGGAACGCCCTTTTCATTATTGAGTGTTCTTCTCAGGGTTGCTTTTAGTTAGATAAGGTTAGAATGTCCCTTCTATCTGTAAATAAGTCCTTGCTAGCAAGAGAAGGCAAACTTTTCCATTTGTTAGCTGTTTCTTTTCCTCTTAAGGTGTATGATACTATTCTATATTCTAAAATTCTTAATATGTATAATTAACCATTACTTTCTATCTATTACTATTCTTACCCCATATCAGTTGAAATTCCATCCTTTTCTTCAGTGTGTGGCAATGTCCGATGGAGGAGAAATCTTGCCCCTAACTCCCTCCGATATATTTATTTTCTTAATCCCTGCCATAAAAGGGATGCAGTTTAGGAAGAAAAAGTATAACCAAACATTTATCATCCTGTACTGTCTTTTACACGTATTCAAGATTCCCAAGCTCTATCTTCCCTTTACTTTCAAAAGCTTCACTTACTCTGGAAATCCCTTTCCTCAGTTTCAGCACATATATTCCCTGCATATAACTCTACCCTGTTTCAGAGTGATGGTGCCTATATAACCATGACTCATTAAAGCAACAATTTTACTATTCTTCCTTTCCTATCCTGTGGGAAAAGAAATTAGGCCTAAATTTGAAATTACAAGGCATATTTTAACATGTCAGTGTCTTCACTCAGGTTGTGATTTCAAAATAACCTAAACCAGTCTAATTGCTGTCATTCTTGGTTCTACTTTCTCCCTATCTTGTTTCATATTCCTATCCTCTTTGAATGTGCTCTGACTTTTCCTTGGTTCTTCCTTAAAGTATTTCAAAGTTATTTTTTCTACTTTGAGTTGGAATAAAACTTAGCAAGATAGAAGCAAAGATTTCAGCTAACTTCATATACAGAAGTAAGTCAGTAAGTAGTCCAGTGAAAGACAATGTTGCTGTGGTGAAGAAGATAATGGTCAGGAGAAAGACTTTTTCTGTGTTATGATACTGAACTGTGTTATGATACCCATGAACAAGGGTAACTTAAAATTTCTCACAGCACAAATTTGGATGCAGAATTTATTGTAATATTTCTAAACAGTAAAAAAACAAAAAGAGACATTTATGCTATATTTTTTATGAGAAATATTTTAAAGAATATTTTGCAGGGGATATGTACTTTCATTCTTCAGAATGCATGTAAGCTTCTTAGCAATTTGGACTTGGAAGAACATCTAGCTTCTGATCACAGCAGTCCTTATCATTTTTTAATTTATATTTTTTCTGCTCCCTTTAAAGCAATGAGCAATGGCATTTGACAGAGTACTCATATAATTGGACTGGCTATAACATCCATTACAATTACCTCTGTTTTGTCATCCTTTTCTCCTAATTCCCAATGCAAGTTTCTTAAGAATAATCAAATACAACTATTAAAATATTGAAAGGCAGAGAAAAGACCTTTATCTTTCCATTTTGTTTTCTCATATAAAATCACATATATATCCATGAAATAAAAACACTTTAAATTTCTGAACACATTTGCTCTGCACCTTCTGCAATATTCTCAGAAGCTGCTGTCAGTCATTTTCATTTCAATCGAACTTTATACTGAACTCAGAACAGAAGGATGTCCCTTTTGTATATGGAAAAGTTTCTAAGAGACTTATATTAGTTTCTAAAGATAATATTCTGAGCGCATAAGCTATTTCAATGAAGTCAGCCTCTGGTGTTATGTATAAAATTAAATATAAGAAAGAGTAGTGAGTAGTTACATGGTTTCTAGAGTTCTTCAGATAGCACTTGCTATAGCAAAAACAGATATTGCATGGTTTCACTCATTTAATACATTTGATAGTAAACATAATGAAGTCAGAATGGTGTACAACGAGCATGTATTCTGATTTCTGTGTGTTTCATGACTGGAATTAATTTTTTTTTTTTTGCCACAGAACAGTATTTTCTACATTTTAAATGATGAACAAATAAAGTATTCCCATTGGGGCTGAGGTGACTTCAGAAATATTAAACTATTATATAATAGTTATAAACTTAGTCATATCTCCTTTTCCAGTCCCCAGAATACTGTTACCAAATTCCCAAACTTTCACTGGTCTGCTGACCATGGTTTTAACATTACTAGGCTACAATGCTTAATTATAATTTTCTTTGTTATCAGTATTGTTTGTTTAATTGATCCATTAATCAATTAACATAAAATGAATGTTAATATAAAAATGTTATTGCATATCTATCTATCAGTGAAATTTAGTGATTTTTTTAAAAGAAGGCTAAAAGTTAAAATAATGTGAAATTATGTCACAGAGAAATAGTTTGTGTACATCAGAAAGATGAAAAAAAGTATGTGACTCATAGAAGTACCAGACAATTTGGGGACTTACAGGTTTCTGATGCATTCAGTCAGATACGAAACAGAGATTAATGACAGATACAGGATAAACCAGAGATTAGAGTTTGGCCAGGGAAAAAAAAAAAAAAAGTTAATTCACACAGAGATTTGCAAGTCTGTTCATCATTAATCTCTCTCTGCTGACTATTCAACATTAATCTCTCATGATCTCTCTCTTATGATCTTTGTTCAGAAGCCTTGAATCAGAGACCCATTTTTTTTTCTGTGTGGCAGTCAGTCTAATCCTTTCTGTTCAATATCAACCTTTTTCCTTGGTGAGCAGTAGAATAAATTAGTCAATGAATGGATTTGTGCAGGTATATGTAAAGGTTTCCATAACCGGTCCTGAAGTAGCTGGATCAGAGTTAGTGAGGAAAATAGTGTGAGACATAAGAAAGGGGATCAAGGGAACATAAGGTTGAGGAGATTCCTTTTGAACTATAGGACAGTAAAAAGGAAGAGGGAAATTAAGGGGAAAAAAACCACAGACAAATATAACAAAATATTTGGACCTGTGGAACAAGTGAGAGGAGGGGAAATGGCAAGAAGGCATGTTTAAAACGGGTTGCTTATAATGGATGTGCCTAAATGGGTTTTTGATAACAAATTATAATTAGTAGAATTAATTTATGGCAAATCTAGTATGGCAAATTTCTACAACAGCAACAACAACAAAAATCCCATAGTAAAATCACAGAAAGGTGTCTTCTAGACAAAGACATACATTGGTTTATCATTACTTTTTCTTTAGAATATAGATTGTAGGTGTGTAGTTCTCATAGGAACTCTGTATTTTCTATTTTAAGTGTGAAATTTTTCTAGAAAAAGAGTGGAAAATAGCAAGACTGAGTAATATCACTGGTAATTATTTAGGATACATTCATTCAAATTTTGTCCTAAAATTTTATCAAAATACACTGAAATATGAACCTATGCTTCTAATACCTTTGACAGGAGAAAACAGCAATTACCACATGATATTGGAGACATATCAGTTTACCAAAGCTTTTAGATGTATACTTAGTCACATTCTAGTCACTTGGAATACTTATACAGCTAATATAATTCAAGTTACTGATACTTAAGATGAAGCATGTGCTTAAGTGCATTGGTTAATTGAGGCTATAAGACTAAATTAATTCCCTGGGAACACCTATTCAAGAAATGGATTTGGTAAAATATTATTAATTATTTTGAATTTCCATAACCTGATGCCCTCAGAGCTATATTGTAATTCTCATTAGACAGATGAGAAAATGTCTTGTACCTGAGTAAACATCAACTACTTGATTGACCAAGATCATATCATAAATTTAGAATTTTAAGTTCAGAAAAGTCACACAATCCCCACTCCAGATGTTAAACTTTGCACCTAGTTCTTACATGTTTTCTTGTGGAAATATAGGCATTTCTTGTGCAGTTTATGCTTTTAGATGAGAATGCTACACTAATCACAAAGCCATATACTGTAAAATACAATTTATTTACTTTGACATTTATTTTTGTTCAACATAAATTTTGTGTATGAAGTTGGTTTGAAAATTTTGCCCAAGAAACAGCTGCAACATAGAGGCTGTTTTCTTCACATGTGTATCTATATTACATAAAAAAAGGTAACAGAACTTTACTTATTAGGCTTCGTGGTCAGTTGATTCCCAGACAGCAGCTGAACAATCAGCCAGCCCCTTGCTCATTCCTGTCTTCCATGGGATAAGGGGGAAAATAGATGGAAGATAAAAAATGCTTGTGGACAGAGATAATGACAGTTTAATGAGGAAAGAAAAGGTTGTGTGCACAAAGTAGGTTGTTACTCATTACTTCACATCAGCAGAGCAGATATTCAGCCATTGCCAGCAAAGCAGGGTGTCAATACATCTAACAGTTGTTTGGGAAGACAAACACCATAATTATGAACATTCCCCACTTCCTCCTTTCCCTGAGCTTCTATTGCTGAGCACAATGCTATATGGTATGGCTTCCTTGTATGACCAAATGCAAATCACAGCACCACATGGTCTGCCCTGAAGAAACGTAACTCCATCCCAGCCATGAGCACTGCAGACACGATGACCCAAACTGATATGTTCTCACATGTTTATAAATGTATTGATAAACCTATAGATGCCCCCTATATGAAGTGAAAAAAGAAATTGTATGCACAATACATAAGTACATGTATAGATTATTGAACTCTTTTTTTTGGAACTTATTTTTAAAATATCATATAGCCTGAAGGCTCACCCACACAGTTATGAGCAATTGTTATATCAGAGCTGTACAAATGAAAATTTTCAGAGCTGTAATTCTTGCTGGATATTTAGTATAGAATAGGACTAACATAAAAAAAAAAAAAAAAAAAAAAAAAAAAAAAAGCATAATAAAACAATTTTT
>NW_008625007.1:42188-54349 GCF_000691845.1 Merops nubicus
AAAAAAGAAATGTCATATATACCAAGTTTTACTTGTTCAGTTGTGTCATAATACATAATATTAATTTTCTGTATTTCCTGCTCAAGGCATACAAAGGTTATCAGGGACTATTTAGAAGAGTTAGAAAATATAACTGTAAATTTACACAGATTTTTTTCCCCAAAGAAAATACAGTTGGATTTCAATAAAACTTTGCTTTGAATATTTTACTGCATTCTTATGAATTTGAGATAATATTTTAGCAATTTTTATAGTGTAACTTCTCTTTTCCTTTTTACAAACAGGTTTTTAATTTCATTTTTAGAATTTCTAGAACACTACTTAAAAGTTCCAAAAAGAAAAAAATACTGAAATATTTAATCTTCAAGTGTTTCTTTTATAAAAATATTTTTACCTGGAATTGTTTGCTTTATTTATTTGTCTTTTTCTGAAAAGTATAAAAATTCAGTTCACAATAAATGTAACTAAAAGAAGACTCGCTAGCTGTTAGATTTATTGCCAAGTTATTTGTTTTATTACCAAAGTATCTCTGTTATAATAGGCAAAATATTGCAAAATGTAAATTATTGATTTGAGATATGGTCAGCTATGATTGTATCTAGTGTGCCAATTTATTTGAATGAAATTTAATATTCCCTTTATAAGAAGTATTCTGTTAGAATAATTTTATTTTTTATTTTTCTTTCATAATTAATGGAAGGATGATAAATGAATGACTGCATTTCTTTGGAAACTGGGATGTCATTTCTTTAGCAGTGTCCATGGAGTTATCTATCAACATTCGGATGATACAACTAAAAGTATCTTGCAAATGTTTTGTACTTAATAGATATTTGTATGCCCCCTCAAGAAGAACCTAATATTCACTAGTTGTTACAGAGCATGAATATTTAGAAAACACTATTTGGTTTCCATCTTTAAAGGAATTATTTGTAGACCTCCCACAAATATTCACTTTTTAGTGTCAAGACCTACTCTTACAAATGCTTTCTGTCAAATAATTTAATACCCAATGTATGTACATGGAGTTAAACATTATTCATCTTCTGCCTTGAAAGACATCACATTGGAGACAAATACCATGTTTGAACACCTTGAAAATTTGTATTTCTAATGTTTGTTCTGATGCAATGTAAAATGAATACAAGTCCCCATACAAAGTATCTATACAGAATGCAGAGTGAGAGACAGTAACAAGCCTGGGAGAAAAGAATAGATTTCAGTAGACCTTTATCTGGACCCTTCTCAAAGATCAGGAGACAGTGGTAATAAATGGGGGATGACAAGTCTCATTATGTTCTCTAGGCTTAAATCTTTCAGTTTATTGGGCTGCAACAGGGTTTTGTCAAAACAACGGAGTGGAATGTCCAGCTTGGTTTGCCAATCATGCCTCATTTTTGTTTTCGGCTTTTCATCTTTTCTAGCATGTCCTTGAAGCTTGACAATTACATTTATTTCTCAGCTGACTTTCTGCTATTTCACCCCATTTTGTTGCTGTTACTTTTTTCTTTTTTTTTTTTTTTTTAATTTCTCCACTTAACAGTTTTCTTTATCAGACCACTACTACAGTTCACAGAAGTAAGAATATCTATTTGGTTATGAAAATGTTTTCCAGATGATCACAAAAGTTTCTGTTTACAGATCATTACATGAGAAAAGATACTTTATTTCTGGTGTTAGGTTGTTGTTTTTCTTTTATTGTCAGTTGTTGTTGCGGTTTAAGATTACTCAACAACACATCCAACAAGTTGGCAACAAAGCAACCACACAGCCGCTCTTGCACTCCTACTCCTCTCTAATAGGATGGGGATGAAAAAATACAACAAAAAGGACAGGGAGGACCCATTCCACAGTTATGGTCAAACGCAAAAGGTAGACCTGACTTGGGGAAACAAAATCAATCTAATTAAGAAAAAGAAACTCACCACCAATTCGTCAGTTGAATCGGAGTAGGACAGTGATAAAACCAACTGAATGTTAAAGACACTTTCCCATCACACTTCCCCTCTTCCTGGGCCCAGCCTTGCTACCTCCTCCCCTCAGTGGTCTCTGGGGGTAAGAAAGGGGGGTTGCAGTCTGTCCCAGTCTGTTTCACATTGTTTCTGCCACTCCTTCCTCCTCAGGGGCTAAACTCCTTCCCTGCTGCAGAGTGGTATCCCTCCCATGGGGGATACAGTCCTCCATGAACTTCAACTACGGTGGGTCCCTGCAATCCTCTAAGCAATGTATCTCTCCAAAGTGCGCCTCCCTCAGAGTCATGGACTTCTTTGCAATCAGTCCCCTGCTGCAGTTTGGTGTCCTCCACAGGCCACAGAGGAGATTATTCTCTATGTGTAATCTTTAAGAGCTGTAAGATCTCGGCCTTTTGTCTCACTGTGTGCCAAAGGGGAAAGGCTGCTCTGGCATGCTTCAACCCCTCCTTCCTCACTGACCTAGGTGTCCATATGGTTGTCTCCCTTGTGTCCAACTCCTCTCCAAAACAAAGAACTCCCAATACAAAAGAAGTTGTACAATAGGTATTTCCCCCTCTTAAATATGTTAATATTGCAGAGGCATTTATTAGCTCAGGCTTGGCCAGAGGCTGTTCTGACTTCAAGCAAGGGGAGCTACTTGAAACATTTTTTTTTTTTTTTTTCCAAGAAACAGAGAAAGGGAAATACTTTTATAAAGTGCTTCTGAAGTTCTGTTCTGAATGTATTATAGGAATTACTCTGACAACTAAGAAAAGAGGGTTAATGTTTTATCTTCCCTTTCTTTTTCTTTAGAAAATCAAATACTAAACCCATTTTCTGGGTTTCAAAATTTTGCAATGTCTCGAACACGTATAGTTAGTAATAGTAGTGAGTCCGCTTCTGATTTTAAATGAATTGCAATGAAGTAATTCAAATAGTGAGTGTCATGATTCATTCATTCTCTTGCTGGTCACCTATTTGAGCAGATGAGATCAGAGGAGACAAACCTGTTTATTTTGGTACCTGTGAATATTCTGTGATTGTGTTCTGCTCTACTGTTTGATATCGGTGAAGGGTTAATCTCTTTCTGTTTGTTCAGAGTTTAATGCACACATTATTTATGTACACATCTCAGTAGATTCTGTGCTTTGGATCAGGAAGACCAAGCAAGGCTGTTTTGAAATGAGAAACCTTCTCTTCAGATAGAGATACAAATACTGTGAGAACAAGCAAGGGAGCAGTAGTTGAGACCTAAACCAAACATGATAAAAATGGTTTCATTGTTATTAAAGTTCATTTGCATAAAATTAAAAATGGTGAATTCCACTGCCTGATGATAATAGGGATTTGGGAAGGCATAAACTGACACTGTTAAGTATAAGACACAGTAAAGAGTTCTGAGATGACATATGGAAATCTTAATCACAAATTAAAGGAAAAAAAAAGTTCCTTGAGTTGCAGTGGTAAGGTGAGAAAAACACCCTATATAGTTCAGTGTGACACAAAGTTAACCACTAAACTAAGAAAAACAAATCACCATTCTAGGTGAAGTCCTGATAAAAAGAATCAGAACAGTGTTCAGTAAGGGACAGTGGGATGGTTGTAAGTAGTTTATAATGTTCCAGTTACTGGAAAGTGATCACAATCAATATATCACAGGTGTTGATATAATGCCCAGTAATGCTAATAAGATTTTAAACTAATAAAATAGTAAAAAAAACCCCAAATCTTAAGATGATTGAAAAAGTTTGAAATTAGCTGCAATTCGATACCCTTGTCAGAGGAAAAAAGATACAAAATCCCCATAATAAGAGCAAAATGCAATACAAGGCATAGTGAAACATTTTAAATGTTTAATACTGATTCATCAGATCTATAAATGTGGCTCATGAACAACAGAATTGGAGTTGTTCACCATCAGCATAATTTTCACCTATTTGACCTGCTTACATCAAGTTAAGAAACATTTTTTTTCTAATTACCCGTTTCGATGTAAGTTTCAGTGTGACCTTTATGATTAGCAGCATAAACAGATTATTTGGACACAGGCTTCCTAGGAAGAGTGAAAATATATCCTGTAATTTATTTGAAGGTCCATCTGGCAGGCCCAGTACCTTTAAGCCACCACCATATTGAAAGAATAACTTATGGTCTACATAGTGCTATAATTGAGGTAATTTACAAATTTCCCTACTTTGGGCATAAGAGCAAAGGCACAGAATGTGGGAGTTATTTCTTTGGAAAAGAAAAAAAAAAATAAAGAACAGATTAAGACCAGAAGAAAGGTTTCTCGCCTAAGGATGATCACCAATATCATAAGCAGTGAGCTCAGATGGATCTGAAGGGATTGCACAGATATTTCTTTTCAATGACCTTAAAATTTCTTAACTTAGAACAATGTTTTTGTGATTTAAATTTCTGCTAAACATAGGTTGAAGTCATATTCATAGACATGAGGAAGAAGTTCTTCACTATGAGAGTGGTGAGACCCTGGAATGGGTTGCCCAGGGAGGTGGTTGAGGCCCTATCTCTGGGGGTCTTTAAGGCCAGGCTGGATGAGGCTCTGGGCAGCCTGATCTAGTGGGAGGTGTCCCTGCTCATGGCAGAGGGGTTGGAACTGGGTGATCCTTGTGGTTCTTTCCAACCCTGACAGATTCTAATTCTTATTCTGATACTGTTTTAGCAGAGGACTTAATAGTGTTGGCTTGATGATTGGACTTGATGATCTTAAAGGTCTCTTCCAACATTAAGGATTTTATGATTCTATGATTCATCTGCCTTCCCTGAAAGATTACTTGAGGAAAAGTAAACTCTTACATTGATTTGAGCTTAAGAGGAAAGGACTTAAAAAAAAATATATATATATATCTTTTTTTTTTTTTTTTTTCCTCTCTCTCTACAGAGCAAGGGCTACCACTAATCAAAAGTGTATTTGATCTAGAAGATGCTCAGGCAATGTTCCTAAAACAATAATTACTAGAAAATGTTACAAATGCCTCATATTTCAAAGAATTAGGTGTCCATGATGTCCAGACATTCAATTCATTCATATTGGTGCCCACATAGAGAAGACATTGACTAAGGATGCTATACACTCACACCAATAATGATTTTGTTTTACTATGGGAAGTAAAAATGTTTAAAAGAATGCTGCTGTAGCAAGATAAATTACAATTCTTTGAGTAAAACCAGCAGTGTTTTATACAGGGAAAAGAAGTCTATTAAATTTTGTCACCAAATATATGCAGAAGAAACCATTGCTGCTGCAGAAAGAAAAACAGAATAATATCTAAAATTATAGGTTTTATTGGTCTTGTGGGCATGCTAGTAGGTGCGAGTCATGATATATCCTCAGAATAGGAATATATTGAAAAGAATTTCAAGTGTACTGGTTTGAAGGGAGCATACTGGTTAATTATAACATTTATTGTTGGAGCCCAATGAATAGGTGTGCAAGATAAATCTTTTTTCAAACATTCATTATAATCTAGCTTGGGAAGTAGTCAGCAATCAAAGGTAAAAACATCCAATAGCTCTTCTCAAAAATAATAGTACTTATTTCATAGTTTCTGATAAACACCTATCAACTAATAATTTTGATATTGACCAGTTATTTGCAGCAGCTATGATACTGCAAACAGAAATGAGAAAGATTCTTGGGCTTTATTATTTAAGATTTTGTTTGGTTGGCATAGCAAAGGTAGTACTAGAGGTTGAAAGTTGAAAGCATTTTCTTCTTTTATTGATTATCTAATGTAGAAATACAAAGCCTTAAAATGTACTAGTCAATGAGATAAAAACTTATTTAAGTTAAGGAATTTATATCAATTTGTGCAGAGGTTATTTTAAATTCTTTGGACAGAAAGGATATTGATACAATAGTTTTAAAGGTACTATGAATTTAATATAATTAAGATAGATAGAAATTATTGAAAGTTAAATTAGTTGATTATTTTAATGAAATATTGATAACAACTACACTGATGAATGTTTTATCAAGTAATTCTTTAAAACAAACTTTTTTTTTAATTCTTCTGGAAAAAAAAAAAAAGTTTGATGCCTGAGAAATGTGTGTTTGGAAATTTTGCCAACATAATTCTTTCAATATGTATCTGGTTTTTAGTTTGTCAGCACAGTGATTGTGACTGTAATTAAAAAACCTGCTACTAAGAATACTAGAAGACAGCAGCTTTCTTTCTAGTCATAAAAAAGTTAGTGTTGCTTAATGATTTTGCTTTAGTAATTCATTGAATTTTAATAAGTGTGGTTTTCTAAGGGGGAAAAAAAAAACCACAGCAACACTGAGAAAAGTTAGTCTAATTTCACTCTAATTTGAAAATCAACGATGGCTACTGGTGTTCTAACAAAACATAAAATGGCCATCTAATCTACAGAAAATTAAAATAATTTCAATCAAATTATGTCATTTGTACCAGTGAATCTTGTTTTGTCACCTTTTCCTGAAAATAAGTAGGAATGTTGTTAAATTATAAATGTACTGGACTGTGGTATTACTTATATAGTTCACATTAAATGCCCAGGTACTGTTGGGAAAAGTCAAAATATCGCACATAATGATAGAATGTTATGGTTTGACTATATTGCAACTTACGGAGAGAAGAGTACAATTTAACTACTAAAAACTTTTGAAAAGTGATGGAGAACCCATTTCCCTTGTGATTAAAAATGACCAAAATAATTTAATCCAGATAGCAATAACTGGAAGATAATTGAAGGGTCCATAGAATAACTTAGTTTGGAAAAGACCTTTAAGCTCAAGTCCAACCATTACCCTAACTCTACCAAGTCCATCACTAAACCATGTCCCTAAGCACCACATCTACACATCTTTTAAATCCCTCCAGGGGTGGTGACTCCACCACTTCCCTGGGCAGCCTTTTCCAGTACTTTGCAACCTTTTCAGTGAAGATTTTTTTTTCCTAATACCTAATCTAAACCTCCTATGGTGCAACTTGAGGCCATTTCCTATGGTCTGATCCTGTGTTACTTGGGAGAAGAGACCAACCTATACCTCACTACAATCTCTTTTCAGGTAGTGATAGAGTCTTGTCTGTCTCCTTTTCTCCAGATTAAACAAACCCAGTTATCTCAGATGCTCCTCATAAGACTTGTCTAATAGACCCTTCATCAGCTGATGTGTGTTTTAAAATGAGATGAAACACATAGTAAAGACCCATTTCTTTTCAGTGACTGCCATTGCAACCTACAATGAACAGCTCTTGGAGCTGTGATATTAATGAACATGTTGCAGACATTGGTCAGAGGAATCTTAGCTGAGATGATTTAGGCTTAGACCCCAAGATTTCAGATGTTTCATTAAATGGACACAAACTCCACTGAGTGTGCATATGTGCTGTTTGGAGTGTTACTAATGAGAGATACAGACCCCACATTCTCTTAGCTAATATGTATGTAAACATTATGGTGGAAACATGGCATAATTAATTCTTGGCTGGCATTGATATTCTGTTTACATTTTGTCTCTGATCCTATTTACCTCTGCCTTTGTAAAACAGTCTTTTGGCATGCCAACACTGAGTATTGTGTTATTCTGTTATTCTGTTTGCATATAAAAAATGCAGTCCAGTTGGCCAGTCACATAGCTTTAATACTGAAATCAGGCCATTTTCATGTGCCAAGGTTATGTCCAATAAGAAATTCTTCTGAGTTGAGTACAAGAATCTGAGTTAGGAAACTTAAGCATACATTATGCCAAGCACATGACAGCTGAAAACTGACACATGTGCCACTTAAGCACCTTGATAATGAAGTTTCCTGGAGGCAGGTTTTTTGAACTTGACCATTTTGGAGGTGTGGGGTTTTTTTTCTTTTTTTCCAATCCAAATAAGAAAAATAAAACTTTAAAAAAAAAAAAAAAATGTATCTACAAATCAAAACATCTGTAAAAGAATTTTTCCAAAATAAACTGTGATAAAATAAAAAGTTATTTAGGTTTGCTCAAATTTGCTGGAGAATAACTTGAAAAGTTCACAACATTATTCTAAAGTTCAGGAATGTCAAGAGTAAGAAAATAACTCTGAATTAATTATTGATTTAGATTTATAATTATAGTAGCTTTATTGATTTAGATTTATAACTATAGTAGCTTGGCTATGGTAGCCTATTTTTTTTCTTTCATTGTTCATTAATTATTTTTTTTAATTTTGTTCCCTGTGGTTTGAGAAATTTGTTACAGTAGTAAGATCATATTTAGCATGATGTCATGCCATATCTTTGTCCATGATCTGCACAAGGGGATCGAGTGCACCCTCAATAAGTTTGCAGAGAACACCAAATCAGGTGGGCACGTTGATCTGTTTGAGGGTAGGAAGGCTCTACAGAGGCATCTGGACACGATGAGTCGATTGGCCACGGCCAGTGGTATGAGGTTCAACAAGGCCAAGTGACAAGTCCTGCAGGTGGGTCACAACAACCTCACACATTACTACAGGCTTGAGGAAGAGTGACTGGTAGTGTAACAGGTGTCTCAGGAAAGTTGTTTGCATTATTAAAATTCTTCTAATTAAGAGACCTGTATGAAACTCTGGAAAGGGTTATTTGCCCAATATGGAAGGATTGTTGGGGAAGCCACTGTAAAAGAAATATTAATGCCAAGATTTATCTATTATTGTAAGAAAATTACTATGCAAATAACAGCGTAGAGGAAGCAGAAATGTATTTGTGATCTCTCTTTGGATTTAGAGAAAGTCAAAATGACATAGTTGTATCAGATGATGATGATGCAATACCTCCCACTCGCACAGTAACTCTGAAGATTGTTAAGTGGCAACTACTAAAACTAGATATTTTTAAATCAGTCTTGCATTCAATAATTTTAAAAGAGCAGGCTGGAGAGCTCTTTAGACAATTGACATTGATTTTTCAATAAGTCTTAGAACACAAAGGAAGCTCCAGAGGACTGGAAGAAAGTTAATGGGTCAATACTTCAAAAAGGCAAGAAGGATGACCCATATAATTATACATCCATAACCTAACTTTGATCCTAGGAATATACTGCAACTTTTCATGCAGGGCTAAAAGACTAAAGGATTCAAAACAGATAACACAGAAAATGTAAATCATCACTGATTCACTGAAAAAAGAAGTTATCAAATTTCTACACTTTTTCATCAGATTATATGACTGAACTGTGTCATAACTGATGCAATTCTTAGATGTCCATAAGTATTATATTTCTATGGCAAGACATTTTAGAAACAAAGGACTGGAAATGACTTCCTGTGCTACTGAAATCACTCAACTAATTTTTCATATATAACCCCCAGAAAGAGAGAAAGAGCTTTATCTCTTAATAGTAGCTGAAGTTCTTGCCCTTTTCTTCTAGAAGCTCAACCTACAATAACACTGGACCTATGTAATTTCTTTCCAGAAAGTGTGGATATACTATGTATTGACTTGGTATTTTTCTTGTTTTGGTTTTGAATCAGTATTCTGTAGTGCATACAAAACTGATATCTTTCCAAAGATGTCCCTTCATTCACCAAGTTTTTAGCTCTTCATACAGTGGTCTCCCATTTAAACAGACAATTTTAGTGGCCTCTAATTACTTATTGTGGAATCATAGAATGTTTTTTGTTGGAGAGGACCTTAAAGATCATCTAGTTTCAGCTGGTCTGTCATGCTCAGGGACGCTTTCCACTAGACCAGGTTGCACAAGGCCACATCCATCTGGGTCTTAAACACCCCCAGCAATGCAGCATCCACGGCTTCCCTGGGCAACCTGTTCCAGTGCTTCAACATTCTCATTGTGAAGAACTTCTTCCTTATATCTAATCTAAATCTACCCTCTTTCAGTGTAGAGCCATTGCCCCTCACTCACATTGTAAGCCCTTGCAAAAAAACCCTCCTCAGATATCTCATAGGCCACCTTCAGATACTGAAAGGCCACAACGAGGTCTTCCTGACACATGGCCTGTCTTTGTAGGAGGGGCTTTCCAGCCCTATGATCATCTTCATGTGCCTCCTCTGGACAGGCTCCAACAGGTCCATGTCCTTCTTGCAGTGGGGGCTCCAGAGCTGGATGCAGGACTCCAGATGGGTCTCACTGGAGCGCAGCAGAGGGGGTGACCTATTCATAATTCATATTTGTATCATATATGATTGACTAGTTCTACAGAAGAGTGGTAGTATGCATAGTGTTTATGGTAGATATACAAGAACTACAAATTACTCTTTAAATGAACTTGCACATATACCTTTTAGTGTCAATCTATTACTCAACATTTCAAGGTCATTCAAATCTTTCCATATGCTATTTTAATCTTCTTCATTAACAACATCTCACATCACCACATAATTAGAATATTTCATTAGCAAACTCTTACTTTTTTGAATCAGTCTCTAATATCAGTCACCTTAAAATCCTCAAAATCAAATTCTTAAAGAACTCCATAAGCAAATTCCAGCAAATCTCAGAGTCCTCTTTCAGAAAAATTTTGTTACCAAAATACTAACCTTTCTGTTAGGCAGTTACACAATTTACAGTTCTAAATCTCATCTTCAGCTTCACTAGTAATTTCCCATGTGGTGCTAAACTAAAAAGTTTTAGTAACATCTGGGTAGATTATATATATCACAAATCTCTTGACTAAAGAAAGCTATCAGATGACTCTGGTAGAAACTGCCTATGGAAAAAAATATTTATTTTTTTGTGTCACTATATCTTTGGTTGTTGTTTTCTTTAAAGTTGCCATCACATGATATCTAGGTCAAGTTAATAATTTTTACTCCTCTTCTTCATATCAGTACAATATTTGCTACTTTTCCAGTGAAATAGTATCCACCATGAACAGATCTTTAACTAAAAACATTTGTCACTTGGTCTATGACATCATATGCAGGTTGATTTGATGTGCTGAGAGTGGGATCATACAGAAATATTGAATGTTGTTCATTAAACTGTTAGGTTTCAGTTCTAACTGCCCTGAAGTTTTTTCTTTGTGGGTTTGTTGGTTTTGAGGTTTTGTTTGTTTGTTTTTCCTTCAGATTTATTCTCATTATCTGCTTTGGTTTTGTTCCATTCTTTCTGAGAATAGCAGCAAAATGTTAATTTTATTCTGGGTCACATCCTGGCTACAATCTATCCATATGTCTGTCTTTGCTTTCTTTTGTATCAAAGAACTTTTGACATTTTATTTAAATTGACTTTGTCAAGTTTAACTTCATTTATGTTTGTTATTAGTCATTAAAACAATTTTCTTTAATGATCAACAATTTTTACAGTGTCTGTGGGATTTCCAAATACCCTGAATGTAATGGTTATTTTTTCCTATGAGATTTACAAATTTCTCCTGTAAGCTACTTCAGTACAAGTACTCCTGTATTCCCTTAGGAAACAACTCCCTGAAAATTTTGACAGCTATGTGTAATAGAAATTGTGAACCCTTTCTGCTTTCAAGTTCTTTTGACTAATTTATTTCAATAAATGGTTTTGTTAGCCTTTCACAGTATTCCTGTTTGTTAGAAGCAACAAACAATAACTATGATCTTGTTTTCAATTTAACTTTCCAGGAAAGAAAATCAGAAATATCATGTCTTTGCCATTATTTGTGAAATATAATGTTGCAATAAAGTTCCCATACTGGCATTACTTCCAGCAATACTATCTCTATAACTACTTAAAATATAATTTGTTCAGAAAACTCCACAGAGCATCACCTTCACGTACTGTGCCAAGGAAAGCCACAAGGTACTTCCTGACTTTCAATATCAAGGTCTGTATTAAAAAGAGTTGTTTAAAATTACAGCAATGCCAAGCTGAGAGGACGGAAGCATCACCAAGTATCCCAGGTTCCTACATTTAAATACAATTGCTAGGTGAAATTCCTGGAAAATACACTGTGCCATAAAGGAAAGTTAAACACAAACAAAAACATTATTTGCCAATAAGATTAAGGGAATATTACTCTTTAAACCCCAAATTCGACAATCATTTTAATTCCATGAGTAAGGTGCACAATTTGTGTCTTCTTTCCTGACTTACTTCTATCCATGTGTTCTGCCAATGACTGGGCCTAACAGGAATGACACAACCAGCAGGAAGATGAACCAATAGATGGAATGTATTGAATACAAAAAGGACATGCCATGAATGACCACTGGGGGTACAGACAAGTAAATTATTTCACATACAACTGACATCACCTGTGGTGGTTTAAACCACTTTTA
>NW_008625008.1:0-6156 GCF_000691845.1 Merops nubicus
GCGGGTCCTGGGGAGCCCCGCTGCCGGGCGCCGCCGCGTGTCGGCCGTGTCTCCCCAACGGGCGTCTCGCCCCCTTCTTCAAAGCGAGCTGCCCTCGTCTCGTAAACAAGAGCTGGAAAAAGTAGCCCGGCATGTCGGGGCAGATCCAGATCAAAGGGGCGGGAAGGCGGCTCTGTTTGTTTGTGGTGTTTACCGGGGGTCTTTGAAGAAAGGTCCTAAAATCCACTTTGGGGCAGAGCTGCTGTGTGTCAGCTGCTTTCTCTTGCGGGGCGCTAACCGGGCTGGTATGAGCGCTGCCTCGGCGGGGCAGGGGGGAAGCAGGATTTGCCCAGTGGAGAGCGCGTGATAAATGTTTTGCCGATGACTGTACCAGTAATGGATCGGGCTCCAGCCACCCACGGATTCCCTCACACCACTACGCTAGGAGAATGATTTCCCAGTAATTAAAGAGCTCTTTTAGGACCGAGGCATGGACAGGGACATGTTTATCACGCTATTAGCCAATTATACATTGCATAGATTTTTTCTTTTTAAGTGTCGTCCTAGAGACACTTTACACAAGGGTGCTCCGATGTAGTCAACTCGTCTTCTTTTTATTCAATATTATTTATAACTCTACACTTTGGTGCCGTATTTCTAATGAAATACCTTTCTTTTAAGGATAAGAAATCCTGGAAGTATAGAATATATACCTAGATAAACATTACTTGGAGTATTAGCATTCAAATAGCCAGCTGAGGATGTGGCTTTTAGAGTTAGCATTTCAAAGAGAAGCGGGTGAAACAGATAGGCAGTCACCCTGCTCGAGCAGTGAATTCCAGAGCAGGAGATCTGCAGATTAGGCACAGTGCCTGTCATTTCTTCGCCTTGCACTGTCTTGCAGGCATAAAAGATGAAAAGTTTGTCAAACGCTGAAGCATCAGATCGATCTTAATGCTTGCTCTGTGTGAACGACTTGTGCCATGACTTTATCTCCTTGTCCTTGATGATGTTGATCGGCGCGCCGATTGTAATAGACAGGTTTTCATCAGCGTGAACGTTTATAACTTCCTCCATAGGTAGCTTGCGGCTGGCTGAACAGTGTTGCCTTTTATTTGCAAAGCCTCACGTGATATGCGTGCCATCATCTTTCCTAGTCGGTAAGAAATGTGGATTATGGTCTGGTTTGTTTTTTCTAGACGAGATGTGAAATGGAGAAATACCTGGCACCTCAGCTCCCGCCCGTTCCCGTCATCCCCGAACATAAGAAATACAGAAGAGACAGTGCCTCGGTTGTAGACCAGTTTTTCACTGACAGCGAAGGCTTGCCTTACAGCATCAACATGAACGTCTTCCTCCCCGACATAAGCCACCTGAGAACTGGCCTGTACAAATCCCAGCGACCCTGCGTAACCCACATCAAGACAGAGCCGGTCGCCATCTTCAGTCACCAGAGCGAAACTACTGCCCCTGCCCCTGCCCCCACTCAGGCCCTCCCCGAATTTACCAGCATCTTTAGCTCCCACCAGACTCCTGATGTGAACAACATTTTCATTAAGCAAGAGCTTCCTACTCCAGACGTTCATCTCTCTGTCACGCCCCAGCAAGGCCAGCTGTATCAGCTCTTGAGCTCGCCGGATTTAGACATGCCCAACACCACCGCTCAGGCGGGCGTGATGGACTCCCTGAACAACGTGTCCGTGCCGTCAGCCATGGCGGGCCTTAACACGCTCTCCTCCGCTGTCCCACAGACTGCCATGAAACAGTTCCAGGGCATCCCCCCCTGCACCTACACCATGCCAAACCAGTTTCTGCAGCAGCAGGCCACTTACTTCCCTCCTTCCCCCCCAAGCTCAGAGCCTGGAAGTCCAGACAGACAAGCAGAGATGCTACAGAATTTAACCCCTCCTCCATCATACGCCGCTACTATAGCTTCCAAGCTGGCAATTCACAACCCGAATTTACCCGCGACTCTGCCCATAACCCCCCAGAACATCCAGCCGGTCAGATACAACAGGAGAAGTAACCCAGATTTGGAGAAGAGACGTATCCACTACTGTGACTACCCCGGTAAGCAACCTGTGCCAGAAAATCCCAGCTCTTGCAATAAAAAAAAGTGCTAATAATCGTCAATGAGGTATAAGTGGTTTTCTTGAGGCGTAGGCCACACCTAGGGAGAACCAAATAATTTCTTGTCAAAGTAGCACTGCTCTTCCTTGTTGTTTTATTTGTGTGGCACACTTTCACGTTCTTTAAAGAATATATACCCTTTTCATCTTGTCATTTGTAATTCTCTTAAATAACTAAGATTATTTTACCATGCTGCAAAACTTGTACTCCTTGGAAAAAAATATAAAAATCATTGAAAAGGATGGCCTTCTCTATGGTAAGTCAATGTGACTGTGCAGCTCGTGCTCTCACTTTGTCAGTACCCGTGATGGAGCAGAAGGTCACTTTGTCCAACACAGTACAGCTCAGTTTGAATCTGCTGGCACTGAAAAATTTATTTCGGCTCCCAGCAGCCAAGGCCATGGCCGAGTCTTCCCTGTTACAAATGGGGAATTCAGCTGCCTGCACAAATCCATTAAAGCTACATCTGAAAATTGTCCACAGATAGATAGATTCCCTTCCAGCCTCTGCTTCTCCTGCGCTGAAGGCAGAGAGGGATCTGAGTATGAACTGTGGCTCCATGTAGTAGGTGATGGCAGATACAAGTCACTCACGTCCATCCGAGCACCGAGAGAAATGGCTGCTCGTGTTGATCCCCTTTACCAAGACAACTCTCGGAGGTGTGTCACCAGTTTGGTGTGCCGTAATGGCAGATGCTGAGCAGAGGAGTTATGCTGAGCCTTGGGTAGAGTTGACACCAAGTCTGGCCTGATCAGATTCTCTAGGAAGTTTTTAAAAAGTAAAGTCCCCCTCTGAGTTGTTAATTCAGGTCACAGGTGTTACTGTATGCAGCTTGTAGGAGCTATGGGTGTATGCTGCGTTACAGGGTGGTAAGTCTACCAGAAACATACACATTTTTCTCTTTGTCTGTGTAAAGTAACATACCTGCAGGAGCTTTCAATAGCAAATTTTGCTCCTAAATGGTGGTGATACCAGAAGGTAGTGAACTTAAATGCGTCACCTAGTGAGGGAGTTTAAGCGTAACATGGAGCGTTCCTGTTCTCCCTGCTGAAGTGCCTCTGTGCTTTTTTGTTCTGTTTTGTTGTAGGCTGCACAAAAGTTTATACAAAGTCGTCTCATTTAAAAGCACACCTGAGAACTCACACAGGTATGTACTCACTCCCTCTCTGTCCCTTGTTTGTTCATGGCTTACACATTTTCTGAGAAAGCAAGCACATTTGAACTGCCACCCTCTCCCTGTTTTCTGTAGATGGGTGCGGGTGCCAGCTGGCCGTTCAGAAAAAATTAAGGTTTGGTTAATTAGAAGGAAAATTGCTTTTATTCCTAATGCAGTTTGGTTAAACCTTTTATAATACAGAACTCAAAATAGCTAAAAGCAGAACAGAGGGAAACTTTCCTTTTAAATTTAAAATGACATGAAGTGTAAAAAAAAAAAAAAAAAAAAAAGGACTTTTTGTTCCCTTGAATAATGAATAGTTATTTTCAAGATTTATCTAAACAGATAAAATTTTCTTTGACCTGTTAGAATTACTTTATTGTAGAATTTTTCAGAAACATCATGAGAACTCCCAAGATAGCTCCATTTACTTCATCCTTAGCATTAAATGTGCTTGCTTTTTTTTCTTCTTTTAAGACAAGTGGTTCTATATACTTACTGTTTTTAAAAAAGACATCATTTCAAGGTTTTTTTGTCAATGAAGACATTCAGATGGAGGAAGTGAAAAGTGTGAGACCATCACACTTGGGTTTCATACCTCGATCAAATTCTGCCTGCAGCTTCAGAGGCAGTCCTTGTTCATGGGCCCATGGCACAGAGCTGGGGCTGGGGGTGGAACCACCCTAGGTGCTCCTCTAAGCGTTCACCTGCCGAGGCAGAGGGATGGAGGAGAGAGGGAAACAGGGAGGAAAACATAGCTCACCAACAGCAGCCCTGAAGCCACTGAGGACGTTTTTTTGCTGGACTTTTAGTACAGAACTGCTGATGGTAAATCGGTGAAAAGCACGTGGCTGATTTTGTAATGAAATCAAATGAGAGGGCTGTGACTCCTGTTTACAAAACCAAGTATGAACCTCAGCGTTTTTATGCACGGACCTCAGTTCAGGGCAAAACACAAGTCACAGTTCAAGCAGCTCACTTATTGAAGCAGGCTGTCGGCGCAGCGGCTACGCTGTTCAAGTACTGGGGTTTCACCTAAGTTTAAACCAAAAGTCAAAACAAAACTTAGCATGAGCTATGATCTAACAAAATGTTTCACCATCTCTATGGAAACACGGCCTTCTATTCAGCAGCTGTTTTGAATGGATCGTTAGATTATCGTAAAGAAATTGAGTATCTCCGGGCTAAATGTTACTATGGAAATTTTGTTTTGATAAATGAAAGAGTTATCTGTGTTGCAGCCACACTGAAAAATTAAAAGCAACTGTAAAAAGATTATCGCCTTGCGTTAGTAAGAGGCTAAACAGGAGCGCTATTAAAATATTTTTGATATATATAATCACTCATTAGCAGTAAGCTTAGTAAGAAAGGAATATTTTCATGAGGCTATAAATCTGAATGTCAGAGTATAATGCCATTGCTCTTTAATAAATAATCTGTAAATTTAAGAGGCTGCAATTTCTACTTAGGTGCTCTAGCGAGCAACTAAATACCAGTTTTAAATGTCGCTTGCTATTGTACAGTAACTAGGAAGAGAGATAAAACATACATTTTTCCTTTTTAAAATCAATTGACATCTTTTTTTGTACCTTGAGCAGTAATGACTTTAGGGTTTATAAGGTTAATACTTGCATGCATAGAAGTAAGTACCACATTGCTAATATATGTTGCTTAGGGACATTAGCATTTACTGTTGCCTTCACTTTTTTACCTATAGATATTTGACCTTAGAAATGTGGATAAATGTACAAAGGTCAGAGGAGCTGATGTATTCATGGAAACAAGAATGTTGTTTTAGATAAAAATCTAGTGAACTTAAGCAGGTCTGTAATACAAAGGGTCTTCTGGGGAGGTGAATGGAGGGATAAACTGTCTACAGAGTGTTACATGCAGGAATGTGAGGCTGTATCCTGTTACCTGCGTTATTTCAGAGTTTGTATTAGTTCAACTCTCTTGAATATTCCCGTAATATTTGAAGATTTCCAGCACCAATTCTGATCTCTGCCTAAACCTATGATTGAAATGTGTATTGCGAGAAAGATCCCTGTCTTAACCCAGCATGGTAAATTGATTAAACGTTTAAGTAAACGGGCACAAACTCGGGGAAACCTGTGAAGTTGCACAGCTCCCCCAGCAGTGCAGGGGAATCACGCTATTGATCTCCAAAGAGAAGGGCTCCATGCCGAGGGCTAAATTTGGGTGTGTGCCTCTGTGCATCCCATCCCCCAGAACTGTGAACTCGTACAGCATTATTAAGCTTTGATTTTTTTTTTTTTTTCAAAGAAGGACTTTTGTGAAGCTTTTACCTTCAAAGTCTAAAGCAAGTGTCACGTAATCCATTTTAATAAAGTTGTGTGTGATATTCTTTCAAATCCCTTCAGGGACAGCAGACCTGTTTATCTGGCTAAACCTGTTCTTCAGTTAGTAATCATCGACCACTGAAGTTGTTTTCTCCTTATTCTTAGTTTCTTAACAATACCTTTTAAAATTGGCTGCAGTCTCTCTCTCATCCTAACCAGTCCCCACCCTTCTCAGAAATCTGTCATCTTAAAATAAAAGAGCCTGCAGCAGAGTTTGTCTGCCATTAAAAGTCAAGACAGACCTTATAGTTTTCCTTTTGTATTGGAAAATCTCGTCCTTTTCACAGTATTTATTTAGCAGCCTTTCTCTTCTGAAAGGCTTTCACTGAGTTTAGTAGACATTCTTTGAGAACAAACCTACAGGAAATGTTCCTTTTGATTGGTGGAATGTAGGCAGTAGTCTTTTTTCCAAGTCAGGTATGAACACACTGTCAGACTTCATGAATTACATTTCAATAAAACTATAGGAAATGAGCAAGAGGAAAATCCCTTACATTTTTTTCTTAGGTGTTCCCAAGGTGTTTTCCCTAC
>NW_008625008.1:6187-105971 GCF_000691845.1 Merops nubicus
TAAGTTGGTATAGTTATTTTGATTTAAAGTGGTTAGTTACCTCGGACGTTTGCTGTCGATTAGGAATCCAGTATCCACATAAAGAGCTAAGCAAGGTTAATGTATCTGTACCAGTCGCTGAAGCGGGCACGCGTTTTTCTTTCTGTAGGTAACGCCTTCATGTTTGCAAATTACAAAATAAATGTTAGTTGTTGGTAAACCCACAACCCTAAAATTGAACACGAACAAACATTCAAGTGCTGTGAAGATACAGGACATTTCGTATCCGTCCCCTTGAAGTTCTGGAGGAGGTGAACGGTACATTTTAATACCTTAAAACACTTCAGTATGTTAACTTAGCTCAGTATTCGTTGTTCCTGAAACAGGTAAAATGATATTCAGTATGCTAAAGTACTTGTTGGAAGATCTCTCAAAACAGGTTGGATTTTCTTACCTTTTGAAGCAGGGATTTTTCTTTAAAATAATTTTACCTGTTAGTCACGGACTGAGTTTCGTTTCATAACCGGCGTTGTGCAACTACAGTGCGTAATGGGGGAGGGGGTTATGCATTTATTGCAGGCTGTCCAGCAGTAAAACCACCTGGAATAACAGCTATATGTCCAGCTTGGAAAACCTGCCAAATGCCAGGGAAAAGCAGTTACGTGTGTGTTGTAGATAAAGCTCATTCGGTTCCTTTTCTGGCATCCGAGTGTGTACATACATATCAGGTAATGCTTTAGAAACAGTGGTCTTGTAACTTACCCTGTTAGATTTCTTTATATGTTAAAAATTTGTATTGTGGAAGTGGAGCTTTTGATACGCAGGTACCTGGAATACCCTACCTGGAACCTACCTGTAACGCTGCATAAGAGCCGCTGGCTCCTGGGTGGAGTTTTTTCTTTTTGTTTCTGTGAACAGCTGCACACTTAAGAACTGTGTATGGTTTTAAGAAGAAAATCTGTCATTGTTTGAACACATCAAGGCATGCACATTGAGGACATTTTCCAGCTGCATGTTGGTTTTCCGTATGCAGAGCCTTTGTACAGACATGTTCTCTGGTCACATGGCAGGCTTACCATTAATAGTTTCTAGTATTAACTGCAGAACTATTTCATCTCTATCTATAGATCTAGTTTGTATTTGGTGATGGGAAGTGGAAGCCGAGATAACTCAAGAGAAATGGCATTTCTCTAAATGAGATGCACTCAAAATACTTCCACCATCCCTAGTTATTTCAAATGTTTATGTAGGCATGGGACAGCTGCTGGCTTGTGCAGTTCCTCAAGGTGTTAACCGTTCTATTTTATTTTAGATCTCTGCCTCAGTAGATCCAGAATTAGGCTCTGATGGTACACCAGCATTAGAGCCAGTTGTGTGCTGTAGACTTCAGCAGTCCATAGGACTTGACGCTCTGCGTTTATCATATACAGGCGCTTGTTAAAGGTGGTACCCTATAGAATGGCCAGGGAGTTCAAGATGCCTGTTGTTCAGAAGGGAACACAAGTGGTAGTTGGACTCCTGCTGGAAAAAGAAAACGTGTCTTGACACCAGTCGGCCTGAGGCTTAGCTGAGGGATTTCACTCATAGTGTAGAGTGGGGAACAGAGGCACCAAAAAACTCCGCCTTGCTCATGGTTGCAGCCTTCGGTGTAGGTGGGAAACCTCACTGGAAAAAACTTTGCATCATAAAATAGCTAGTAAGTAATATTTCTGTGCAGATTCTGCTTCTTTAACCTGTTAGATGAGTCAGTTGCACAGATTATCCTTTAAGGGAGGTGTCAGCAAATGCTATCATTGATGGAGACAATAATGAAAAACAGTGGAGAGTTAAATAAAGCTGTTGACAAAGTGCATTAAAGTGCAGTGTTGCTAGACACCGCTGGAGAATATGTTGCTATCTTTTATTCATGAATTCTGCTAAATCCATTAGTTGCCTGTGTGAGAAATGGAAGTACATTATTGTCCTGTGCAAACCACAATTTAAGGGGAAAGAATGCTTTTGTTTTTTTCCCAAACACTTTGTGAATGATCGCAGACCTTGAGATTAATTGATCCAGTTCTTTGTCTGTCGTCATAACCTAAACGAGACATGTTTGAATCTGTTGCTCCAAAGAGGGTGAAATCTTAGGAACAGAAACCTACTTCTTATAAATATTACCAGTCGTTCACATCGGTGTCCAGCATGCAGTTTTTATGAAGCAAAACTTAAATTCCAAGGTGTCAGGTGAGGGTACTCCTGTTAGATTTTAGATACTGAAAAGAAAAGCCTAAAATTTTCTTTTTGATTAAAAGCCTAGAAAGTCTCTCTAAGCATGAAAGCTTAAAAAAAACCTGTTGTTTCTGTCAATTCCTCTCTGAGAGGATTAAACTTCAGTTCCAGGATATTTGATTCCTGATAAGGAAACTGTTGACCTAAGAGACTGGCTTTAAATATAGTTCATTTTGAGACCGCCCTACATAGGCTAATATAGTCCCAAGATTCACAGCAATTGCCAGTGATTAAAACTTTCCATTATTTGATTAGACATTCCTGATTGTAATTAATTTCTGAGCTTGACTGGGACGATTGACTCCTGGTTTCAGGGTAGTGTGTTGTTTGTTGTTTGTTAGATGACCTGCACCTCCCATTGGTGAAAGATTAGAAACATTTAAGTAATGTCCTAGTTTAGTCTGAGTATCTTGGTAGCAGCATTCCTGTCCTGTCAGGCTGCATTATTTATATTCAGTGGTCTCTAACAACTCTGATTAAGGACATATTAAAACCTTTGATTTTGGCAAGGGTACAGTGCTTCGCTTCGAGTCAAAATAGCTTTAATGTATTGCTTTCAATTTATTTTTTTTGGTGTGTGTGCATACAGTAGATGGAAATCTGGAAGTCTACAGTATGTGTTTAATAAATTCCATTATAAGAGCACCTCTTATCTGACTGTACAAGAGCCAGTGTTATTGGTGTGGGAGCTAAAGAGCCGTTCTCGCACCACGGGCATAGATGAGGAAATGCATTCTTCAGCACAGGACGTGTAGATACAGCCATGCACCCCAGATGGCATGGGTTTCTTACAAACCCACTTAAAAAAAAAATAAATTCCTCTCCTCTTTGTTTGCACATCTCCTTGAAGAGACCACCTCTGTTAAGACAGAATGTTACACCAGAAAGAAAATAAACCGTTGCACAGGCCAGGCAGGATTCCCCACTAATCCTTGAACTGCGTAAGACAACGCTTAGCAAAACAAGAGTGCTTCCAGCCCTGGTGGGAGCTCTGAGGAGATAATGTGTTCTGGACCTCTGTAGTCAGAAAGGGAATGATGCACAACTCTTTTGACCATCCTCTTTGCTTACCAATCAGTTATCTTTTTTTTTGTACTGTTTGTGCTTTTGTTAGAAGGAGGTCAAATACTGCTTGATTTATCAGTGATCAGACTTAGAAAAGTGCAAGTTCTGTTACAGGTTTCCTTCAAAAGCTGTTTTGTTGTGAAGCAGTACTTAATGGTCAACCTCTAGCTGTTACAATGCTGGGCACATTTGAAAATGTGCAGTGTATGTTATGGGTTCATATCCCTCCCACCAGTGATGTTTCAGGGTCTAAATGTGACACTCACAAAACAAGCTGGAGGTATCTTGCGTGCTGTCAGCCCTCTCATCTGTCTCCATCTTGGACAACCAAGAATTTCAGTGCATTAAAGAGCTTTTAAACACCTAAGAAATTTTTTATTTTGAGATTTCAGCTTTATGTTCTTTCTCAAAAAAAAAAAACAAACCTTCTGTCTTAAAAAGAGGGGAAAAAAACAACCAAGAAAGTGCTTTTAACAATGACAACAGCACTTAGTCAGTGGTAGGAGGAAAGTCTAATTTTAGGTGAATGTTGGGTGCTAAAAACTTCTCTTGAATGAGTACAGACCTACAGCCAAGCAATTACTTTCAGTTCCAGTCAGTGTGGAAGAGACCAGAGTTTAAAACTGTGATGCTGGGAACTAGAGGAAAGCTATTTCAGGCAAACTAAAACAGAGGAAAAACGTTCTATTTGTTCCTGTTTTTTCTAAAAAATTGACGCTACATCATGTCACAGGGAACCAAAGCAATTAATGTTAAGATGTGAAAAATTTGAAAACAAATGAGCCAGAAAACTTTGAGGCAACATAAGCTTTATAAGAACCTGGTTTATAACTGGACACAGTGTAGGTTATAACTGGTGCAATTATGGTGCAACTTCTGCTTTGCGTACCACCTTTTTGTGACACCTAGTTGAACATGTTTTTAAAGCTGAACAGTTGCCACTAGAAATAATTCCATAATAAACACAAGCAATATTAAAAATGATGGAAAGAATGGCAAAGGGGTGTCTTTATACTTTTACACCTTTGCAAGCTGTAATTGGGTGTTGTCTTTGAAAAACATGCTGCTTTTTCTTCCACAAGGAAACACCAAACTCGCCACTCTTGACAGAAGCTTCTGATAGGAAATAAGAGAAGTTGCAGGCGTTGGCTGGTGTAATACCTGTATTTGGATTTCTGCATACCAGTAGAGTTACCTAACTTTAGGTTTGAAAATCTGGCTCTTGCTGTTTGCAGCTTTATATTTAAAGAAAGCCATCGTAGCAGTGAATCGCAGAAATAAAGTCACACAACTCTTCAGTGAAATTAAGAAGCTTCTTTTCTTGTTAATGGGGAAATTCATCGCTAATGGAGGTATTCAGTGACTCATTTTTTCCAAACAGAATTTTAAACAAAAACATTTTCTTGAACAGAAGCTGTGTGGTGAAGATAGAAGTAGTCTTCAAAATGACTGTCACCCACCCACTGGTGGCAGTATGCCTTACCCAAATAAGCATGGCCGTGACGGTCACTGCCAGTGTGTAGAATTCATGTTAGGAAAGCAGTTGGTGCATTTCGACACAATTAAATCCCAAGAAGAGAAATTAGAGGGAGAAGAGCCAATGTGGTGTGCTTCACTGGTCCACACCATTCTCTTGGGGTGTCAACAAGGATCCTGAACCTTGGGATCTACCTTGGAATAGTATATCTGCTGAAGTGACTGGTTAGGTTAGCATGTTATGTGTGGATTATCGAGACATCTTTTTGATATCCTTACAATCTCACAGCATTATTATTATTATTATTTTTGTAACAGCCAGACACATTGCAAGCAACATAGTCTCCTTTCAGGTTACACTCCCTTATCTCTTGTTAGGTGCTTGCTGTAAAAGCGCTTCCAAACTAAACATTAGGGCTTAAAGTTTCTGTGCTCGAGTATAAGAGTGTTTCTCATACTGCACAAATGTTTTTTTTTTTTTTTAAACTGTAGAATAAGTACATATTAACAGCTCAAGAACTTAAAAATATATTTTGTGATGCATAAGCCTAGCAAAATATTTTAAATCAGTTATACTGGAAGGAGGTTATGCAGAAATCCAATTAAACTTATGAAATCCCTATCCTGTTGAAGTATAATTTAAAGGAAAGCAGTTCTGTTTCCCAGAAGTGCTGTGTATAATATTTCTGGCTTGGGAAGAAAGGGTTGGAGTGTGCTATTTGGCTGGAAATCGGTACCAGCTTCCTCCATGGTGTTTTAGCTGAACAGTGTTGACATTCTAACAAATCCCGTGGAAGCTCCCCTGAAGTGGAGGAGTTAGCTGTTTTCTTGCTTTTACAGTGAAATATCTGTTTGATACCACGATCAGGTTCCAGTACCCGAGATGTACTGCCTTCATATTTGATGACCAGTGGCATTCTTGGTTTAACACCCTATAGAAGCCCTAAATTGCTGGAGGAAAACCAAATATTTCTGAAACTTTACAGCTACTGTATTTCACACAATCATTAAAGTAAACAAATCTTACATTACTATGTAGCCAATGAAAACAACGGATAAAGGGTGCAGTGTCCCTTGTTTTGTGTACCTGCTTTTTTTTTTAAAAAAAAACCAAACTCTTGAGCTCCAGATTTCTCAGTGCTTTAAAGTTAGCATAGCAAAGTAAGATCACTTCAGAAATACGTAATGTGAGGCTCTTTTACCCTTTCTGCAGGACCTTAAACCAAATTCTTATTTCTGCTAAATGACAAAAAGCATGTGTATAGGTCGAGAGAGAGAAAATACTACCAGCTATTTGTTCTTCTCCTTTCTTCAAAGGAGTGAAAATAATCTCCACCTTTTTTTTCTTGCCCCCCCTTCCTCTGTGCCCAAAACGAAAACATTTCAAATTGATTCAGTTCTTAAATAGAACTTTCCAACGGAAACTAGCATTACAAACATAGATATTCAGTATTTTACCCCTAGGATTTATTAAAAATAATCCAGGCTTCTACACTGGCGCTAAAAATAAATTTTCCAGTTCTCACTTCTGGCCAAAGCAGGGGTTAAAAGCAGCGTTCTGGCTTTAATTTCCAGTACATAAAAGCAACACTGTTAAAACAATCTGTGTGAGGCAGGGGCTCACTGCTCTGCATGCATCCCGAGCGCGGCGGCCAGGAGGAGCGGAGCTGCTCTGCCTGGCACTGCCCAGCTTTTCCCCTCAGCAGCGCTGTTGCCTGGGAGCATTCGAGGCTGTGGCAGGGGATGAAGTGACTGTGACTGGGGTAAGTTTCTGGATAGTGCCTCTGGGGAGTTAGGTCCCCTGGAGTGTGATGGGCGATGCCTGGCTGTTGCATTCAGTATTGGCATGGGAGCCGTGGCACCCAGCGAGGCACAGGGTTCTCCGCCGCCCCGGCTGCTGGCAGTTTGCGTGCTGCTCCTAGGTTGGAAAAAGTTTTAATGAGGGACAGCAGTTTTGTTTGGATTCAGGCAGGGCCAGGTACCACCTACACAGGACAACTTCCAGGCTGCTTTTTCAATACAGGGTAGTCCAACACTCGGTGAAGTTCACCATCATACTTCCTGGATGCCAAGCTTGGAAACTGTGATTTTAATCTCCTGGTCCCTGTTCCAGTCTTGTCTGGATATTCCTAGGCTTTTGTTTGACTAGTGCTGTTTCCTTGCCCTCTTTATCTTTTCTCTCATTCCTCATGCAGTTCTGCAAAGTGGATACGCAAGTGTTCAGACTGTGCAGAGACCTGACTATGTACATGCTCTCCTTGAGCCGTTAGGGCACGGGGGATTGCAAGACAGGGAGGTTACCATTGCGTATAATGCAGCAGTTTTAAGAGAAGGCTTTTAAAGAAGAATTTCAAGGCAATATGGGAGAAAAGCAGAAAGAAATGAGATTAAAAAAAGAAGTACACTGGCTTTAAGTTAAGGTGCTTTGCGTGCAGGAGCAATGCTTTTGCGCAGCCTCCACGTGTGCACGTGTGTTTTAACACAAAGTGTTGGTAGAAGATGTCCCTGGTGCCATGCCTATGGATCAGCAATGCAGTCTTTTACAGGCTGCATTAATAACCCACTTTAAATACATTAAGGATGATGTATATAGTGGAGAAGATCCCTTGCTGAACAGAGACTTTTCCTGTCATTCTGCTGTGAAGACCAAATGTGTTACCTCAGCTGGCTTCTCTGATGTTAGGAAAGCTTTATGCATTGGGTTTAAATGAAATCTGTATTTTAGCCTACAGTGTATGTTGCATTGAGCAAAAAAAGAGTAATGATAGTTCATTCTGGGCTTCAATCAGCATCAGGCAGAGTAAATTCAACTACGACAGAAATTAGTGGTGATTTGTGTTCTGATTTGCTTCCCACCAAAAAAAATTTGAACTCTGTAAGAGGTGATGCCAAGCTCCAAGTTTGTTTTTCTTAAGAGATTATATGTTTCCACTGCGATTTCAATAAATCCCAGTTGCTGTTTATGCAAAGAGTTGGTTGTTTGGTTGGGTAGTTAGTTTTTCTTGTAGAGATCTGGTTCTGGTTGTGACCTTGCTGCCAACATGAAGTCATGTACGTGCCTCTTGTGAGCAAAGGGCCGATTCTGCTCTTAGTAACAGACGGAAAGTTACTAGTTAGTTGATCGGAAGAAGCAGTAAGAACTCCCAGACAAAATCAGTTTCATAGTTTCATGTGAATGATAAATTAGCATCCCTGAAGTAATGTTTTGGAGTTTCTCAAATAGTGTTCTCTGATAGAGAACAAACAGTCTGATTGCAGGATACTGGCTTCTGGCTTACTTCTCTGTACTCATGTGATGGTAAAACGGAAAAGTGGGAGTCACTCCACAATGCTGTAGGATTGAGACTGTGAGGGTAAAGGTCTGAGACCAATGGAGAGGGAGAAGATGTGAAAAATGTGGTGGAAAGGTCATTTTGGAAAGCTCAGCCTTGGTCTGATTCTGCTCCAGATGAAGCTACTGCCAAGTGATAAACTCAGATTTCTTTCTCTTCTTGCCAAATGGGTCAAATTAAAATGAAGGATATAGGGAGCAGTCCACTATCCCAGCTGAAAGGTGTTTTTGTCAACTAACATCAAGCAATAGCCTATAAATAGGTAATCTTAACCTCTTTATTTATATGAAGCTTGATTGTATGGTGACATCAGGTCCATTCCAGCTCCCAAACAGGTGTATGTACATGTGTAAAGTTCTGATTTCACACAGAAGTCATCTTTGCTTTGTGGCTTTGCATACTCTCCTTCCAACAAACACCTGTAAACTAGAGACATGCTTAAAATAGCCTGTTTATAGTTCTAAAATGGACTAATGCAAATGTATTTTGTGCTTGGACCGGTGTATTCAAGACTAGTTGGATACTTTGAAGTTGTATTCAGAGCTGCTGTAACACACCGTTGCCACAGACACCATCCTTCCCCTACCTTGCTATAGACTGATGGAGGCAGCAAGCACTTGCCACCTCTAAAATACGGCTGTTTAAGCACCTGATTTGTAGACATTTGATTCGGAAAACAAGTGCTTTAATCTTCTACGTGCTTTCTCCTATATATAGGAAGCCCAAACCAGGAAAAAGTTTTTATTGCCCCTGACGTTTTAGAAAATACTATCCGTGTTGTGTTGGCAGCACACTGTACCCCTTTCTTCACACATCAGAAGCTCTTGGAACAGATCTCCACGCTACAAAGAATGTTTATAGAAATCTTCCTTCCCATTTCAGACCTCTTAAAAAAAGCTCTGTATAGCTTAATTTGCCCATTTTTAAAAGGTGCAAGCATAAGTTGCAAGCTAGGCTGGGTTGTTACTTGAGACTGCTTTTTTCCTCTGCTTTCTCTCACACCGAGATGAGCGTAAGGAGCCTATTTCCGTGTCACGCAGCTTTTTTACCTCTGTGCATTTTTGTACTGTAGCTTGTCTCCAGTTTGTATGTTTGAAAGTTTCTTACTGGTGCGCTAAATCAGAGATTCAAGAGCTGAATTTGCTGAAAAAGCAATGGGGCTGTTAGTTCAGGGCCTGTTGAACAGAGCTGTGGGTGATTAGGGAGTGTCAGCTCACAGCTCCTGTTCTGTCATTTGTTTCTTTGCCAAACTGCAGAGCGGTGGGCGCAATCGGGTGGTGTCTGGCGTCGGTGCTCCCCCTGAGGGTGGCAGCTGACGCCCCTGTGTGCTCTGTTCCAGGTGAGAAGCCATACAAGTGCACGTGGGAAGGCTGCGACTGGAGGTTCGCCCGCTCGGATGAGCTGACGCGCCACTACCGGAAGCACACGGGGGCAAAGCCTTTCCAGTGCGCCGTCTGCAACCGCAGCTTCTCCCGCTCCGACCACCTGGCTCTCCACATGAAGAGGCACCAGAACTGAGCGCTGGACTTCTCCACGAGGCTGTCTTGTATCTATGCAATTTCCTATTGACTCTCGGCGTACAACTAAAATGAGTTTAATATTTTGAGTATGGGTTATCCGTTTAAAAAGAAATCACAAGCGAAACTGGAAGTGTATATTTTGTATATTTATGCAGAAAAAGGGAAGACACTGTATCACAATACCAGAGTGTTCGGTCGTTTGTTTGCTCTCATGATGTACATGGCTTTAGTCAGCAGGTTTCATCTCTTTCAAAGTATTACATCTTGACACATTGCGGCTTTGTAAGTTTTTTTTTTTCTCTTGCGTTGTATTGACCAAAGCACTGTCATTATTGTGACAGTGTTTAGTAAATTAAGTAATGAGAGGTTGCAAGTGAACGAACGCAGTGGAAAAGCCATGAATTGTAATCTGTCAGGTTTTTACTGGACCTGTTTAGTACTGGTGGGTTTTTTTTAAATGTTAAGTCGTTCTGTGGAGAAAAAGTACATAAAAACACAGCCATAGAACAAAACATTTTGTTCTCTATGTTGCATGTCTGCTATGACAAAGATTTTGTAAATATGCAGATCAGCTTTTTAGGTTTAATACAAAAGATTTCTAAGGATCATCTGAAAAAAAAGCAGTTGTTTTACATTTGAAAACACGGCACATTTGCAAAAAAAGATACTTAAATACCTCTCAAAGTAGTACCAACTTAGCTTCATTCTTCTTAAGAGAAACAAGCTAAGCATTCAGATGTTTTGTACCTGTCAGCTCAGATGGTGTGCACTGAATATTCAAAACAGGATTTCATTTTCAAATTGTTTAAAAGGGCAAAGCACATAGAATGAACTGCAAAGTCAATGTTGGAAGCTTAAATAAAGGGGATAGTTACAATGAACACAGAATGTTAAACCTCTTACTATAAGCTAAACTTAGTATCAGTTTAAAAAGAAGGATTTGTGATGCAATTTTTATATACAGACATGTTAAGCTGGTTCAACACCAGTACGATCTGTTTTCATGTGGATATGGCATGTAATTTACTACAAGGTAAAGGATACAGTAATTTTGTTTAAAATTACAGTGCAGTTTTGTTAATCCACTCTTCAGATTGACACACGCAGGGGAAAATTTACTGCTGACAAAAGTAGCTGGAACTCCACTGAAGTCAATAAAGTGATGCCCTTTTATGCTAACAATGACTTTGATCCACAGTGTTCAGCCTTGAAATAGTAGACGAAGGGCCAAAGATGAGGTTAGACCATGTAGGATTTGGCCAGACAACAGGAGAAAACCAAACAAACCTAACAAGTGTCTGGACTTCATAAGCCGTAACATTAAGCTGTCAACCAAAGGCTAGAATAGACAATCAAAATACCAAAAAAGGGTCTTGCAGGAAAACCTAGCTTTTTTAAAATTGTTGTTTTGTCTTTATTTATTTGTGGTATATGATAGACTCTCTTTTTTTTTTTAAGACAATTTTACATATACTTGATAAATTATAGTTTTGTTTGTTATAGTTAGAAATGTGGCTTTTAATGTAAATAGTTGACAAACGATGTAAATAATTTTGTAAGGCTTCAAATGTTTATACATGGAAACACATGCATAAATCGGTTGCTGTTTTGCTTCTTTTGCCTCCCCACCTCCCCCTTATTTTTGTATTGTGGTATTTCCTATGCAAATGATGGAGCAAACAGCTGTATAGTTGTAGAATGTTTTGAGAGAGAACGAAATGGTTTATATATAAAGACTTTTTTTGTTTGTTTTTTGCAAAATAAAACAAAGTGCCTAATGTGTGTGTGCGTGCACATGTGTGCTCTCTCTAGCTCCTGACAGTTCAAGTTCTGTACTGTTGCACTGGGAGCTGGAAACCAGAGTGGTATGAGAAGGTCTCTTCTTCATAGCAGGGATTGTTTCTTTGGAAAGTACCTGGCACTTCTGCATCCCACCATGTTGAAAACAATAAATGTGAAGGGATAAGGGATGGTGCTTTCCACCCATCAAAACTTTAAAGCAAGTGCACAGTAGTCTGAGAATGGTTGGAATTGTCCATCCACCACAGCATGACTGTAAATCCAAGGTATCCGTTTGGTGCGTGGAAGTATACAAATTCTTTCCCAGTTTCAAAATGGGTGAAACCTACTCACACCTGCAGCATTGCCCAAAGGACGCTTCTTCCCTAAGGGTCCTATCATGCCCTAGAAAGACAGGAAGGTCCCATATCAGTGTTCTGTAGTGTGCCACCCACAGCCATGTCTCCTTTTCATTATTCTTCCCTTGGGAGACTGAATTATCATTCAACTGAGAAATTTGAGTGGATGTGTATATTCAGATCTGGGGGTTGCACTTGTCTTCCTGTCCTTTCCTCCAGGCTTGAGGAAAACAGGCACACTGCGCTTCCTAAAAAATTTCTCTTAAAACCAATAGTCAGTTTAAAAATAATTTAATTCCAAATTACAATAATCCAATTAAATCAACTATCAATTAATTCAAAATGCAGTTGTTGTTTTGTAAACTAGCTCCTAAATACTTTTCGCTGATTTCTCTGTTCTTCCCTTACAACCTTTGATTTTTCTTTAGTAGGTTTTCCTCTCTTAGTTAGCCTTCTCCATGTATCAGCTAATCACTCCTTTTAAAAAATACCTAGGATGCCATTAACAAAGTCAATGAAGACATGGGTAACAACCGAAAAATCTGCCTGCATCTCACCTAATTCTGCACAACTGCAAACAAAAGAGCGCTGTTTTTATGAGAATATGGAGAGGTAACTCCCAGAAGCATTGCTGCGGCATCACCCTGTTCTGACCTGGCCATTAGAAGAACACCCGAGTTTCTCCGGGGTGTTTCTGCTTGGAGGGGAAGCTGGCAGGGAACTGGTCAATCACTCACGCGCCATCGTGGCGAAGAGCTACCAGAGCTTATTTTCCTGAGCACAGGGTGAACAACAGCAGCGGCCTGGGGTGTTTTGAGCCGCGAGCCCTGCTCTTTAGCTCAGCTCGACAGTTTGGGGTTGGATCAGCGGTGGGTTTGGTGGCTCTTTCTAGTCTCACAGTGAATCTAGTCTCATCCTTTGTTTTGTCTCAAGTCCGTAGGTAAAGGCATGCATTTCCTCTGCCTTCTCACAAGGAAACCCTGCTGATTGCATGGTTTCGGCCTCCAGCATTGCCTCATTCTTGTTTTAGATGTTTCCATTGCTCAGCTACCTGGTTGCATAAACCAGCTTAATGGCTTTGTATTAATCTCGAATGAAAGGCCATAATTAGGCCCAGCTACTTCAGCAGCATTTAACCTAATGCAAACAGAGACAGGCACAGCAGACCCATGCACCAGAACATATTGCAAACCCAGAGGTAGATGAGCTTTTTTTCACTGGCCAGCGCTACGTCTGCAACGCATGGTATTAATACAGTAGTTCAACAGCATGGCTGATCAGGAAACCTGTAAGAAAAAGTAGTGTCACCATAGCCCCTGCTCGGTTCATTTAAAGCAGTTGGCTCAGAGTCCCCCAAGGGACCAAGGCCACCCTCACATTCAGCTCTCCAATTATCCTTCAGCACCTGAATTATCACTCCACACAGAGAGGGAAACTCCAGTTGGCCAACTGGCTTTTCTGGTGGCCACGTGAACACCTAGTCCTCCTCTTGATTGTGCGCCAAGTTCCTTCCTGTGGTTTTCAATGTGAGTTTAGGGCCTGATTCTCCACAGAAGTGCCTCTGTGCCCACATGAGAACCTTGTGGTCTTCAGTACATGGAATCCTTGCATGGATCCTTGTTTTAATCTGGTTGGTATGGTGCCAAGAGGCTCTGCCATGCTCTGCAACTACAATAGTGGTGTTGCTATTGACCTTCATGAAAGAGAGTCTGGCTCAACAACTGACTATTAGTCAAAAGAACGTGGTGAGTTATTCATGTGCTGAATAATGCATCCTGGCACTTCATGTGCATTAGGACAGAGGGAATTTGCTGGCCACTGTAAGTAGCAGAAGCAGCCTGATGGGTATGATTTTAATAAAGCGACTCACATATTTTGCTTGTGTTTACTTACTCCTCTCCTCATCCACTACTAACCATTAGGTTGTCGCTGTCACCTACTGTGTTTCTAGCACCCTCACCCATGGTGCTTGTTTGGGACTTGGGCTTGGAGCTGACAGAGGCCACTGGAGAAGCCTAAGGCAGATGAGGTGGAATCCGGTCTGTCTACCATGAACAAAGGCCCATCTATGGCAAACGAAGAGTGCCGCGGTTCCTGAGATTTCTTTGATGTTGTTATTGTGCTTTTTAAAAATAGTTGCTGTTTATATATAAATATCTATGCAAATAGATATTGGCGCACGCGTGTGTGCACGTGTGTTCATTTGCATGTTCAGTTCAACTCTCAATCCTGGCAAATACTTGTTTTTAGCGACGTGTCACGGCAATGAGCTCCACACGTTAGCTGGGGAGCAGACAAGGGAGAAGAAAATGGGTGCTCCTGTGTTTCCCCCCCAGATTTCCAAGCAATCGAGGGAATCTAAAGGTTTGTCTTCCCCTCTGTGTGTGCTGTAATGAGGAAGAAATGCAAAAAAGAATTTGTTTCCAAGGAATAGTTTATTTCTTTACTTTGAAGTCAGACTGAGAAAGAGATGTGGGGAGAGGGAAGGGCAGTTGTGCTACAGAAACAAAGTGAATTTATACTGAAAAAAGAGAGTAACTCTTCAGCTATGCCAGTTAAGAATGTGAGTTATTTCTGCAGGAGGACCTGTGCAGGTGACAGCAGACGGCATCCTGAAATGAGGTCTCACCTGTAGCTTGTCGAAGCAGACTTCCTCCTCCCTTAGCTCCACTTTTCCTTCCCAGTGTCTGCCCAGCCCCACTTCTGCTGCCCATCAGTCTCAGGCTTAATTTCAATGTCCCCCTGCTCCCACAGCTCCAGCTGCTGCTGTTGCTCCTTCCCATACCACCAGGCAGCTGCCAGTGACAGGCTTGGGCTGGTGCTGCCCCTGCCCCTGCCTGTACGTGCCCCGCTGCTGCCCTGCTCCCGGCCGGGGCACACATCTCACCTGACTCAGGTTTAGTTCATGGCATAAAGAGTAACAGTGTGGTTTGTTTACTTTCTGCCACTCTCCCTGTGTTGTATTTTATAACTGGGGCAAGCTGCCTCTTTTTTCTTTATGTGCAGTGCTTGTGTCAATATATAGGACACGCTATTACTACGTGCTTAATGACTTTTGCACCCAGTGTTTGCACCATGTTTTTCTGCATGGGGCTCGGGAAGCTGATTAGAGCCTTTTCCTTCCCGTGGGACCAAGCAAAGGCATGTGATGCCAAGGGGGATTCTCACACTTCTGAGGCATCAGCTCACAAACATTTGGCTGTTCAGCATGGAGTCATGGGGTTTCCAGCCTTGCTTTTTGTGCTGACCTCCCCATTTTCCTGCCTTACTCTTTTTTACTGTAATAGAGTCAGTTCAACAGCTTCGACTACAGGAAGCTTTAGGAAAATGTGGTTTCCCTCTTTCTCAAGAACCGAGGAGTCACACTGGCTGATTTGCCATCTTCTCTGCCTGGGAAATCAAAGTCTGAAGTCTCTTCTAAATAATATCCCCAAAGGCCATTTCTCTTCCCAGCTTCAGTTGTTGTTTCTGTTTATACTTGTTTTGTTTAGCTGGCTATTGTTATTGTGGTTTATCATTATTTCCAACCCATTGGGGTGGATCACTAGACCAAAAAAAGGACATAGGCACCCTCAGAAGCACCAGAGTCCCAGTACCCCAGGTCAGCATTCATGCTGTGAGGTTGTGGACTCATGGCTCTCTTTTTCCAGTCCCACGAATCCGAAGCTCACAGCTGCTTGCTGTCCTGGCCTTGAGGAGGATGAAAGCAACAAAGTGAGGCCTCTCTGTGCCTCTGAATAGCCTATGGTCTGGTGGGTCTCCTGAGAAGTTTGAGACTTTGTCCTTTGGCTTTCTCAGGTCCAGGAGGAGCAGGTACTGCATCTCCCATCTCCTGACCATTGGAGGATTGTCCTGCTCCCTAAATTAGTCTGTCAAAGAGGGACACCATCACCAAATTCCCTCAAGCTGATGGCTTTGCAAAGGAAAACAACAACAGCTTGTGAAAAGTTTTATCCTGTACATATGCAGAAAGTGACCCATTAGAGTGCCTTTGACATTAAGATCCTCTGAGGATTTAAGCAGAGCAAACCCTTGTTTCTGGATCCTCACCAAGGATGAGCATGGCCTGAGTCCCTAACCACATGAAGTCTGGGGCTCTGCTGCATACCTGCACAAGAACAGCTCTAGGATCATGAGGAATTTTAAACTCATAAATTTATTGGCATACAGAGTTTAACCTGTAGGGTTAAACATTAGCAGCATGAAGGTTTTCTGGATTATGTGCTTACATTACACCCCACCTTAGGTGCTAAATCCCTTTTTAGGTGGATCAGACCTGATGCTTTGCTTCAGTGAGAAGCAGCAATGTACAGCTTCAGTAACTCACAAGTGGAGAAGGCTTGAGAAATCTGTTGCTGCAGGTTGCGTTGTCACCAGGGCTGTACTTGAGATCTGGGTCTGTAGGAGCAGTCTTCTCCCTTGGTAGTGATGATGCAGAGCTGACACCAGATGAGTACTGCCACTACCTTGTAGGGGATTCTGGGTACTTTGTACGGTTCAGGCTGGACGGAGAACCTCCATCACTGGCTGAAATGATATAGTGAAAAATAATTTTCTTTTAAAAACTACTGTATTTATGTATTATACCAAAGGAGACCTAAAGTCCAAGTGTATTGCTCTTGGGGAGTTTTTACAACAAATTTCTGGACTGCAGTCTTTTAATCTGCAATCTTTCCTGGGGCCAGGCCCAGATTTAGTCCTTAAGAGGAGGTTTATTTTCCAGTTTTGTTTGAATATAGTGATCTGTTGAGGTTTTTAAGATTTCTGCTACAGAAGATGACAGAATTCTTGCTAGATGAACACCATTTTGTCTGTTGCCCATTACCAGTAAGAACCTTACATGGCCTAAATCTTTCCCCTCAGCCTATCTCTGATTAATCCTTTAAATGAAAACTCAAATTCACAGCATTGATAAAAAACAGAGTAGTAATATGTTCGGATACGCTTGAAGTTGAAACTAGTTTGGCTTGGTTTTGTGTTCTCAGTGTTCTCAGCTAAATGATGAAATAGCAGCAGTTTTCTTATACAAATATTTGTATGCTATTACTAAATTTACCTGTGGCTTCCCCTCTATCCCAAAAATTAATAAATTGCTGTTTTCCCTAAGACTGCATTTGGTTTTTCTCCTGTGCTGTTATCAGGCTAGAACTAAGAATCATTCCTCCTTTGAAGAAGCTCAGACAAATGGGTAAGCCAGCCTAAATGTCCCCAGGGGAAAACTTACATCATTTCTGAAACATTAACAACAGCAATCAAATGAAATGTGAGTATTTTCAGAGTACATACTGTGCCTTAGGACATTTAAGCTAATTTCTTGAATAAAGGAACTTTTCAGTAACCTTAAAGAAGCATGCCCTGAAAAGACAGTTCTGAATACCAGCTATTTCTGACATGTACCATCTGCAGAAAAATTACGCTCAGGGCACCCACATGTTCCTCTTTTATCATCTTTGTGAGATTATCTTGTGTATTTATGCTATTTATCTTACATATAGCGTCTGGTGGATGTTCCTTCACTTACTTGTGGCTAGCGTTGCTGGTTTGTAATGGTCACTTGGAGGCACTTCCAGCTGTTTCTTCTCAGTGCTACTCACTTTGTCCCTGCGGTGGGGAACAGGGTGTTAGCTGAGGTCTGGTGCCTGGGAGGAGAATGACCAGATGGCCATCCCGTCTTCAGCTTGCGTCCATGCAAGTATTTCTATGCAAACGCCACCAGCCACCACCAGCATGGTTGATGCACCTTACCATGCCTGGAGAAATGTCTGGGGCTGGCGCACTTGCTGATAAAACTGAATAAATTTGAAGTGTATGCTGTTTGCACAACTGTGGTTCGGCCCATGCCTGGACAGACACCTGATTTGAATTGTTTGCCAGCACTGGGTGTAAGTGCAGAAAGTTCCCATCTGCTCCTTCTCAGACTTTTCTCTTATGCCACTGGGGAATTAGCAAAATGGACAAATGGGTTTTTTTCCCCCCTAAGTGTCTCATCCTTGGCTTTTAAGCATAAACATCTGAAAAAAACCCCCACCCTTAGCAATTAATGGAAACAAATCTTACAGCTGAGGCAATGCATAAAATACCGATTTTTTTAATGTAACAAACCTACATATGTGCCACGAAGCTGGACGAGTAGCTTTCTGCTGACAACGGTGCAGTTGTACGAGTATGAACTTTGAGCAAGCACAGCTGTGTCTGTACTAGGAAATTAAGTGTGGTGGGGACGTTTCCCTTGTGTTGAGGCCGATGGAGGCGGGAACTGCCACGGCCATGCCACTGGCCTCCCCTTCCCTCCACGCCTGGCACACAAGCCACCCGTTCAGTGCAGCCCCGGCCCATGCCTCCTGTTGGCCTGTGCTTGGGAATTGTTTGGGAAGGTTGGTCCTGGCTCTGCTGTGCCAGGCGCTGTGCTTAACAATTCAACAGCAGAGACAATTGCCTGCCAGTGTTCCTCGGCACTATTTCATTTACCAAGATGAACGTTAGCTTTGGACTCCAAGCTCTGGCAGATTCAGCTTGGCTTCCCCCTGACTTTAAAAGAAGGGAAACAAACAAACAAACAGAATGGCATTCAGGGGAGTAGTTCTGCTGCATGTGGTCCTTCTTAGAGCCTGAGAAATGTGCAAATACACAGGCTCTATTGATTTGCTTCAAATTACTCGGCACTGACAATAGAATAAAGACAAAAAGCAGAAATGACCCAGAAAATTGCCTTACTATTAAGAAAAAAACCCCAACATTTTATTTTGTTTTATTAAATTTTTAAAAATATTTTTTTAGTGAGTGACAGAGCTTGAGGAAGAAGTCTAGTTGGGGGGCTCAACAGGGAGGCTTCTCAGGAACCAATGCAGAAAATGGGAGGAAAAGTTTGGAAATGTTCCTTTTTTTAAAAAAAAAGAGAGAGAGGAGAGAAAAGAAGAGGTCTAATCCCTTTGAAGCTTGCAGTTTTATGAGAGCTTTGTCCTTGGGAACTGTGCACCAAAGATGACTAGAGCCGCTTCAGGCTTTGCAAAATTACTACAAACATAAGGTGAGTGGCTTTATCATAAAATTGGAGTGGCCATTAAAACTTCAAAGGAGACGTATGACCTGAATTTTACCTGTCACAGTCTGGAGTATTTATTAGAGGAAGATTTGATTCTTTTCTTTAGTTAACAACCTGGTACTCACGTGAGGTCATGAGCCAGATTATAGTTTTCATTGGTGGTATGACAGATTAGATGTTAATATTTTATTGCTCCTGACCTTGGAAATCCATAAAACATTGGACAGGTGAGAGCTGAAAAAAAACCAACCTGGCTCCTTTAGGAATGAGAGCATATTTCTAATACCTGAATGTGGCCGTAGTCCTACCTTTCCATTGCTTGGCACCCAGCCAGACTGACTTTGACAGAACACATCCCTTGGAAGATGCTGGGGATTGTAGTCCTTGAGGAGCCCCATCAAGCAATGTCATTGCCCATTTACTGGCAAACCTTAAAATAAGAATACCTCAAAGTAGGGGCAGACTCAGTAGTCAAAATGGTAGAGAAAGACACTGCGATAAAGCCATCTTTTCCCAGCAACATCCATGTGTTTTCCCGACCTTTGTCCTTCCTCCTAAACCTGCTGTTTGGTTCTCGTCAAGCCAGAGAGGTTCAACATCACACTGTCTCATGGGCACAGCCAGCCCCTTCCCTTCATTCTTGGTGGGGCTGTCAAATCGATCACCCCTTCTACTGCCTTGGTTCCTTCTCATTTTCAGCCTCCTCTTTTCCCTCTTTCAAAACTCTTCCCCAAAAGACAAGTCTGCCTGTGTCTTTCCACCTTCCCTTCTAGTCTTTTCTGCTGTTCCCTCTGCCTGGCTGCTGGCCCTCAAGAAGTGCTTTTAATGGCCCTTTTAAATGAGCAATTGCCACACAGACCTTTGGCATCCCAGGCTGTTTACATTGCATCTCAGCAGGCATCTGTGTGAATATGCTTGCCTGCAGCTGTACTTGTAAATGATCATTTTACTAATATTTGCATTAGACTGAGATGCCTACTGTTTAAGAGACATAGCAACTGCATTTTAACAGTAGTCAAGTGGGATCCTCTTTGAAACTGTTAATCTGCACGTTCCAAAGTTGGTGAAGTAACTTCTGCAATATCCTAGCTGTGGAAATAAAACCATTAAGAGCTACTCTGAAAGACATAGTGTGGCTGTGGCCCAGCTGAGAGGAGAACCTGTGGGTCTGAATTCTGAGGCAAATACTAACCCTTGAAATTATCTGCACATAATTTCCTCAATCTAGATTAAGATTTAAAATTGGGATTTCAATGTATTTGAGATGCCTAATCCTGGATAATGGTCAAGAGGGCCAGCTTACTAGTACTGCCCTGCTTCTAAAGGTACCTCTGTGATAAGTCTAAAACTAGTGGTCCTTCTGCTTCTTAGAAATAATGATGATGGTAGGAAGCTTTTGCATAAACAGCTTCTGGGAGGACTACTTTCCCAAGGGCTCAGAGGTCCACAAGACATTTTACATAAGCCTGCTGTTGAGGTCACTGCCAGCATGGCATCCCTATTAGCTTTGCCCAGGTACACAAGGAAGGGTACAAGGACTCCTTGGAAAGGAAGATTGGATGAAGGGAAAACTGAATTTGTGTCTGCTAACTAATTCAGAAGCTAATGACTGTTACGGTGCATAGAAGTAGACACCCAAAACCTAGATATTATGACTTTATATGCAGAATTAAGTTGTCTACAGACAACTCTGTGATGGGACTGGCTCAGGCCTTTTCTAACTTCACGATTAAAATTGCAGATAAGGTTGCAATATTTTAAATAAAATTAAAAAAAAAATGATCAAAACCCCCACAAATTAGCAGTCTAGAGGCGTAAGCCTCTTTCCATAGCCAAAATCTAGACTATCTCGGATGCGCCCACCCTTCAGCACTGAAATGACTGAAAACTGCGGGACCTTCAACCAAGATGTCTTCATCTAGTTCTGACAGATCTCTATTCACCTCTGCAGCAACCTAAAAACCCATTATCTCACCTTCCTTGCTCTGATTCACCCTCTTTCCCTCATCTTCCCCCATTACTTTTCAGTCCTAGCACCAGATTATCCTGATCATTCATGGCTTGCCTTTTCCTTCTTCCTTTCTCCTCCCAGTAAGAGCTGCAGTCACAGTGGCCCAGTCTGGCTGGTGGCACAGGGGGATGTCCACCCTAACCAAGGTCAGATCACCATCCTGCTACCAGGAAGGTCCTTTCGTCTTCCAAGACAGCAAGAGAAAGAGTCAGCCGCTTCTTCCTCACCTCATCAGGCCCATTGTATTCCTTTTCTTCTCTCCCACCACACTGGTACCCCAATCTCTTCACGTAAGGAAAACCCAGGATCAATTTGTTCCACTGGCAGCTAACAAGCCACAGCAAAACTAGCCTGGCTGGTTGGAGACCAGCCAAGTAGCAATACAGTGGATCATGTGTCATGGGTACTTATAGAAATGAAATGTCACAGTACTCAAATAGAGAAGGAAGGCTTGGTCTCAGGCCATGAGGTGTAAAAAAGCTTTATTGGAATCTTTTCGAGTTGAAACTGATCATAAACTACTTATTGCCACTACTAAAAGGGGCCTGGCATGCATCTTGCTGGGAAATAATATATTTTTTTGTCAGTTACAAATAGGAGAATGGCAAACTGGATGCTAGCCTGAGTGAGACTTGTGAAGCAGATAGACTTGCTAGAGCACCTGGGAAAAAAATGCAATCAAATAAAGGCCAGAGGTAGGTTATTTACATTGCAGTTTTATTGAAAAGCCTGTTTGAGACAAAATATGCAGTTCAACTGCTGTATATAGGGATGCAGGGGGGTTGGAACTAGGTGATCTTTAAGGTCCTTTCCAACCTAAACCATTCCATGATTCTATGTGATCCCACAAAAAGGAGCTGAGGCTTTCAGCATAATGTTTCTGGGAAAACCTATTTCCAGTTTCTATTATCAGTGTTAAAAGAAGCTCTTAGGACTAATAGGATTTTGGTTTAAGTGGTCAGGAGGATGAGCCTCCAAGTGTTATAATAAAGGTAAATGTTTTAAAGGGTAATGTGAACATCAGGAAGGCAACCTAAGAAAGATGCAAGAAAGCGGCTTGAGACAGAGAAATCTGTAACAGCCTGACCTGTAGTTTTGATATGTAAGAAAAAAGTGAGAGAATCTGTATTCAGTATTTCAAGTTAGGGCTAGAAATAAAGCAGGGTCCCTGACCCCAATAATTGTAGTTACGATGGATGAAAACGCACACATTAATTTAACAAGAAAGTTCTACCTGCAAATACCACAACCGGGCAGATCGTCACACATACCAAATATCTTTCTACTGGATAGGGTGCATTGTAATGTCCGATTGTGTGTCACAAGTCTGGCAAGAATGAAACAGCAGGGTTAAAGAGACAGTGGATAATGTCAGGAGTTGTCACCTGTTGCGTCTAGCCTCTCACCTGATGTCTGATTCCCTACATAGCTGGTCCCAGTTCCCTTCCAGGACTTGCTACAACCTAGCTGGTCACACTGCTCTGGCCTCTTGGCCTCGTCAGGTGGTCTGCTCCACTGCCCAAACCATGGCCTTTCTATGCTGCTACGCAATGTCCACTTGACACTCATGCTCCCCCCAGACCTGCATCCCATTCTCGAGCTTTTGCTTCACGAGGCCCCCAGCTCTAACATTTCATCTCACTGTCATTTAGTATCCTGCCCACTCTTCCTTCATGACCAAACTGCTCATATCCATTATCAAACTGTGGTCATTTAGTAATCTTCTTCCTCTTTTCCAAGGTACTCAAGGTTTCTCAAGATTCTCATAGTTCCTTATCTAGAGCTGCCGTCTGCATTTATGGCTTTGGGCCCAAGAATGCTTCCCAGTTCCCATGTCTGGATGTGTGCTTAGTCATGGCCCAGCTCCATGCTGGGATGGAAAGCTGGGCATGTGTGCTTAATGGGAGCTGCAGCATGTCCCAACAGGCCTGACAATCCAGATGACCAGGAAATGAGGTCCCTAAGATATGCTGCAGAGCAAGTAAGTACAGATGCAGCTGCTGCTTCTCAGCTAGCTAGCTCTCTAGTCGCAGGTCCCAGTCCAGTTTTCCATACTCTGTCATCACTCCCCATTTCCACACCCAATCAGCCTAGGTTTCTGTTCCCTTCTTTGGGACCATTTCACAAAACTTTTCCTTTCAGTGGATCCCACTCTGACCGTCTAATTTGACTTTCAGGATCTCACCCTTCAAACCACATCATCCTCTTCCCGTTGCCTTGCTTCCATCAGTGAACTCCCAGAGCATGCAGGAGATAAAAGTTTGTTTCTCTTGGTTCTTGTACATGATTCTTTTCCACTCCCAACAATTGCTACCAGCCACAAAGAAAGTCTGCTTTGCTGTAGCTCAGTTACTTTGTGGGGATACTCAGTGCTTGCATCTACAGAGGCCATACTTCTACCTCTGGTCTGAAAAGGATCCTATAACCTGGTCATTAAAGATCTGATGACAATGCCTTGAACACAGGGTTGACCAAAGTGTGAGCAAAGAGCTTGGTTTTACATACACAGTGAGACCAGTGTCCTGCACATGTGATCTAGAAGCAAATACCAGCCCGGACTTGCATGCTGTGCCTGGGACCATGTTTGTGAAGCACGGTTACATGTGGGAACTTGTAGAGAAAGTCAAGAATGTTCAGTGATGCTGCAGGATTTTAGCCTGAGCAGACTAAAACACCTGCTCAGACAAATCTCTGAGCAGGTGCAGACCTCAAATTTTTAAATTTTTCAGTTTCCTGAATTTGGGTAGATTTTTGTAGGGGCAGAGAAAGACACAGATCTCAGTTTGCCATCATTGCTAGACTTCCGAGGACTGGCTAGAAAACATGGGAACCCAGGGCTGTTTAGCAGAAAGCCTCAAGAATTGCCTTACATTCCAAAATGTCCCAAAATAACTTCAGAAATAACAGGAGACTAAAAAGAAAACCATGTGGGAGATAGATAGGCACCTGTAAAATTTCTGGTTGCATTGCTACATTTTGTTAGATTATAAGCAACCCTACCTCAGCTGGGAAATGCCTGTATTTGTGCTTTCAAGGTCTCTAAATGGGTGGGAGAAGAAGATAGAAGAGGGTGAAAAAAGCAGTGCCCAGAGATTTCGAAAGGGCAGCTTTTTGTGGAACTTGCACCATTCTGAGCTCTGATCTTTTGCTGTTGCAGGGACAGACCGAAGCAGCAGCCATCTTCAGCCACCAGCCTGACACTATGTCGTTCTGGAAGGAGCTGGAGAAGGCAGCCCGTGTGCCCTCACCTCCAGGCTTATTCCTGAGATTCCCACTGGAATCTTTAAAAAGAATTCTTTAACCATTGACCTCACCTGGTCATGGCCTTAAAGGACAGCCCAAGGGCAGAGCCCTCAGGATCACTATCTGTGCATTCAGTAAAGCTGCTGGAGTCTGATCCTCCACACTTGACTCTGCCTGCTGGGGGGCAGTTACAGTCCCAGACTGTGGTCTCTCACACTGAGCTCTGTTGGGGTGCTCCTGGGGCTTCGAGGGGCCAGTGTGCACCCCTGTTTCACCTCTTTCTGAAGCCAGGATGTGGCTGGAACTGGGCTCCACACATACACCCCTCTCAGAGACCTGCCAAACAACTGATGTTTGCTGAGAAGCAACGGTTGTCTCATTCCCACTGTGCAGTGTTATCATTCCCAGTTCTGTATTTTCCCTTCCCCCAGTGCACCTCTCCCCTAGCTCCTTGCATCTGGTCTTCTTACGCTTCGTATTCTCGTGGTGGTTCCTTGACTCCTTTGATGTGTATATGAAAGTTGATGGAGCTATTGAAGTCTACCAGCTGACTGACACAAAACACCACGAAACAGCTCAGGTCACATACCACACCCAAGTCAGTCTAAACCTATCAACCCCCATTCCTTCACACTCCTTTAGCTAGTATGGCCAAGAAGCCCTGAAACTTTTAGGTAGAGCTGTCATATCAAAACCAAGCAATTCACGGGCTCTTTGTTCTGTGGCTGTATCAGGTTCTGGTCTGACTTGAATGAGGAAGGTGTTCTTAAGACTGCTTTTGTTTATTTATTGTCAGATACGCATACCACAAAAATTAGATTACGGTTTGGACTTTGTCACGGCTGTCTCCTGCAAAGACTGGTTCTGTCTGTGGCAAGTATTTTCTGGAGGGTTTCTTCTATTAATTGCATGCTGCCACCCACTTATTTCCTTAAGGCAGATTTTGCAGCTATGATTTCCTTATGAAGCTTCCTTCCTTAAAGGTAGTATGTGTCTAAGGTGGGCAGACTGACAGCATAGAAAAGGCTTTTACAGTCCAGGGGTCAAATATTTTTTTCCTGTCATATGGAGGAATGGCAAGTACACAGACCCTGTGACAGAGAGCATTAATTCACCTTGTGCTAATGCTGGAAGCAATTGCAAACTGAGGACACAGTGGGAGAATCCAGCGTTGCCTTGATCCTGCAATCCCACATATTCTTAACTCAACATCTGTAAACAAGAAGAATAAGACTAACACACAAAACTAAGGGGGTGATAATTTTGAGGTTTGTTGACATAATTTGTTTTTTTTTTTTTTACCAGTTAAGTGACAGAATGATTGAGGCACCCTGCTCAGGGGCCAGAGATGTGAGTGCAAGCTTGGGTACAGACTGCAGTTGGGAGTCGCTTACGGGCAGCCGCCTGTGTATGGACACCCAGCTATTTGGGCTGGAAAGTCAAAGATGGGGTCTGCCTACCAAAATACTGACACCACATGAGCCTCACAGACCAACTGCACCCAGAGACATCTCTGACCTCAATGTAAATGTTAGTTTTGTTGTGCAGCATTTCTCTGGTGACTTAGTGAACACTGCTTGACCCACAGCAAGGGGTCCTATGTACTCTTGTGATATGTCTTCATGGGGAAATCTGAGAACCCTGGAAACTGTGGTTCTGTGATAACTGGAGGTGATCATAAACCCTGATGAGTTTGTCACTGCTTTTTTATGACAGATTTGCTGATGCAGGACCTTTTGAGGCATTCGGCGCTCCCTCTCCTACCTGGCAGCCCTTGCTTGCAGTAGTATTGTGCTTTCTTTTGTTTCTGTTCTTCTTTCTCTCCCTGGCTTATTTATTCTGTTCAACATTGGTCCATTTCTGAGGGAAGGTTCAGACAGCCCACATGCCTAGCTCAGGTATCCCTGGCTGATGGCAGGGATGTCTGGGAGAAGGTGTGAGATGTGTGTCCTCCCGCCACCTCCTCAGGTACATGAAGGAATAGAAGCAGTCTCTCAAATCTTGAGCAAGTGCTTTAACTGGGAGGTGCTGAGCACAGAAGAATTTACTACCATGTCCTTTCTCAGCCAGGCTTGGTGTTTGTTGTCTTACCCACTCTGTGTACCCTGAGTCCTGCAGATAAAACAGAGAGGCATGGGTGGTGTGTGTGTGTCCTATGAAGGCTTTGCTGCTCAGCTATCTCACACAGTCTTACCTAAGGCCCTCGTCATGGCTTCATGGAGCATCTTGTAGCTTCAGTCACCTGAAAACCATCTTTTCTTCCCTCTTTCATGTACTTTGAGTGTAAACTGGAGTGAAAGCTCAGCCCTTTCACCCTTTGTAGGATGCTGAAAGAAAAAGCAGAAACATTTTTAGCTTTTAGATTGATATGTTCAGTTATTCATCCTTGCTTTCATTTTCCCTTTAATTGTGTCAGAAGTTTGTTTGGAGTAGCTGTGGTTTAAAACTGGAGAAGGAAATATTCTGCCTTGGCAAACTCTGCATGCAGAACTCAAGCAGCATGATTGTTAGTTTATGCTTTGTGACTTCATTTACAAATACAAGTTCAAGGAGTAGAATGCATTTCAACAACTATGTTCAAATAGCCCTCCTTTGAGATAGCTGACTTTAAATTTTCCACCTCCCTTTTCCAAAAGCAAGAACTTATGAGTTGAGTTCCTTTTTATTTTCTGGTCATCTAAGTTGTGCTTTTCCCCATATACTGAATTCACAAATTTTATCAAATCACACTGTATACTACCCAGAGTAACCAGGACTGGACAATAAAGGTAAAGATGCACCTGAAATGCATGAGTTATCTGCAGACTACTAATATAAGAGACTTCACTATATTGGTAAAACCACAAGGAACTATACCTTCCATGATGGCCCTTTCTGTTGTTTGTCTTCAGGCCGCACAGCTGGGCTGAGCTGACAGAAACACTATTCTGAAGAGCACAAATGAAACTATAAATCCCCATGTGCTCATGGCAGAGGGGTTGGAACTGGGTGACCCTTGTGGTCCCTTCCAACCCTGACAGATTCTCATCTGTTCTGGCAGAGGATTTAGTAGTGTTGGCTTAATGGTTGGACTTGATGATCTTGGAGGTCTCTTCCAACCTGAAGGATTCTATGATTCTGTGTGAGAATTTTAATGAGTCTAACATAGAATCGTAGAATCCTACAATGTTTTGGGTTGGAAGGGGCCTATAAAGGTCATCTAGTCCAACCCTGTTGCACCATCAGGGACTTCTTTGACTATATCAGGATCCTCAGAGCCCTGTCCAACCTGGCCTGGAATGTTTCCAGGGATGGGGCATCTACCACCTTTCTAGGCAATCTGTTCCACCACAATCTGTTTCACCACACTCACTGTAAAAAATTTTTTCCTTATATCCACTCTAAATCTACTCTCTTTTAGTGTAAAACCACTACTCCTTGTCCATCTCCACACTTAAGAATGTTAGCTTGTAAAAGCTGTTTGATATTTTTAAGAGAAGAAAGTACGAAAACGTATTTTTATAATTCACAGTTCTCCACTCACTTAAGCTACATAGAGGCCCTGATGAAAGTTATCATTGAACAAGATTTTTAGCTCTCCTAAGCACACTAAAATGACAACTGAGTTTGCTAAGAAAGCCCAAATGCTCCTCAAATAAAACTGAAAGGAAGCTGTAACACCTCTGCTTATTGATAGCAAAGAGAAAACAGTGAGAGAGCACTTGAAGTTGAAAATTTAATTTTTGTCACCATGTATTTATCTGAGCTTAGCTCCCACTCTTGACTGATAAGGAATAACTAATCATGATTTAAGCATTTCTTCAAACCTAGCAACCTGTTGAACAGCTTCTTAATGTGCCTATCAATCACTTGGAGATAAGGACAGTTTGCACTCATAATAGCTAGTTGTAAAAATAAATAGAAGTTACTATAACTAGTACAATCAACAATGGGATCTTTGAGGTCAGAGTGGAAATAATCAAACAGTAAGTATGAATAGGCTGTAATTTTTCTGATTAACAAATGTTTTGCTTGTCATGTGATCTTGAGAGCTGCTTTTAGCTTCTTAGAGGACTAAAATACATTTCAGAATGTATGTATTTACATTAGGGGGTTAAACAAACATATGCACATACCAGTTACTTTCTAAAGCTATCTGTGCATGTAAAGCTTTTTTTTTTTAATTTTAAAAAGTATCTTCATCCTAAAGTTAAACTCTCAACAAGCTACTCTATGAATCATCCAGGATAAAAAAGGGAAATCTAATAACATGCAGAAAGTACTATGGAACGCAAACTACAAATTACTGACATACAAAATAAACACATTACTCACATCTCTCCTATATGGCTGAAAATATAACAGCCAACAGGAACATATTATATCTCAGCACCAGTTGCTGATCAAAATAACAGTGTGCATATATAGCTACTAGTTGTGTGAAAAGCGTAAGAGAACTGTATCTATATCCAAATATACATCCACAACCTGAAGACTGAGGAGACATTGATGCGAGCTTGATGAATCCAAAATAGATGCTCTGATCACCTTCTGGGGGCACCTATCTTTGTCAAGATTATATAAAGATCACAAGCCCCTCACTTTCAGTATTTTAAATTGCACCTGCGCTACACATCTAAAATAGTAAACATAGATGATGCGAATATAGCTTGCTTCCATCCTCACGTTGCTTGTACAAAAATACAGTACCTTCCTCCATGCCCTGTGATAATGAATGCAGTGATTTCACACAAAGATAAATAAGTCTGTAGCTCATACACTGGACTCATGTATGCACAAAGCCTGGTAACGTGTGCTTTTAAAAGGAACGGAATGATGGAATCATTCAGGCAGGAAGAGACCTCGCAAGGTCTCTCACCCAAGGTGGGGTGAGATATAAACTCAGACCAGGTTGTTAGGGCTTTATCTGATTAGGTCTGGAAAAATTCCAATGTTATTTTTATAGCTTTTTGAGCTTTTTTTTTTTTTTTTTTCCTTTTTTCTTTTTCCTTATAGCCACTCTGGACCTCCCCTTTTTTAACGTAAGGCCACCACCTCTTGTTTTCCTGCCATGCACCACTGTGAGGGACCTGGCTCCATCTCCCTGCTGTCCTCCTTGAAGGTATTGGGAGCAGATGTTGGGTGTCTCAGAAGCTGTCTCTTCTCCAGGCTGAGCAAGCCCTGTTCCTTCATCCTCAAAGTACAAGTGCTCCAAGTGGAATTAAATTGCTGATAGAAATACCTGTGTTGTCAAGAAACCATCGCATGTTTGCTCTTATTGGTTACTTCTTCTAGCTTTGTTCATGAAGTCATGAAACAAGTGACAGACAGCACGTGACAACTCTCTGTGACCTTATACGTCTGCCTTTTCTCCCTGAAGGAGAAAACGCCTAGTTGATCACAAAGTAGCATGCAAAGTTTGGTCTGCTTCTGCAAACTGATGAGCACTCACAACTTCTGTACGTCTAACACCTTCCAGAAGCCAGCCTTCTGTTAAATACAGCAAGGGTGTTGGCTATTTGGTGTATTTTGGTATTCAAAAGGATAAACCAGTCAGGAGAGAACTAACTACAAAGGAGCATTCTGGAGGGAAATTTGCTTAAAGACCATGAAAAGGGTAAGATTCACTGATGTCTAGGAAGAGGAGGAAGGACTTCAAACATCATGGAGTCATCCTGAAAAAAAAAAAACAACTTTCTGAAACAGCAGACTGTGTGGAACTCACTTTATTTACCACACACAATATGATTCAATTTTGTTTAAGGAAAAGAGATGTTCTAAATGAGATGCTGTGACTGCTTATCCATCAGTCACTTTGATCTATTTTGACTCATCTTTTTAATTTGAACACAACACAGGAATACAGCAATAGTAGCTTCCTCAGGAGATGATGAAAGAAAACATGATATAAAAAAAGAGATGAGTAAATCTCCAGCATTGCAGGAAGTTTAGCTGGGACATGTCTTTTCAAAGAGCCACCCGGGATTTATTTAAGGGTCTCAGGTGGAAAAACCTCTTGATCCCTTAGCAAATTGTTCCACTCATTCACATCTCTGATAGCTGAAAAAAAAAAAAAATTGTGTCTCTTCTCTGAACACAGCCGTTAGTGCATATGAGTTAATTCAAAGGGATCAAAACAGATTTTTAGATGAATTTTCCAAGTTATTGCTTAAATCTCATTTGTGGGAGCGTGTGTACGTGTGTTTGATCTAAACCCAAGTCTGTCACTGTACTCTTGTTTTTTGTTTCATAAAATTAATAAGACCTGCAAGTAAATTAAGTGTGAAATTACGAATATGCCACTGAGGACACTCATAAACCATTGGCTTTAAATGATGAGAACTTTGGAAAACACGCTGAGTAAACATCAATATTCATATAAAGCCACTCAGGTCCTCAGTAATGCAATTCTAAAAAAAGTCTTTTCTTCAAGTAGATGAACTTCACATCCTTGAGCACCTGTAAAAATTGTGAATGGCATAATGCAAGATGCTGCATTAATCTGACTTAATAAAAATGTTTTATCTGTTTTGGAGACTGAGGTAAGAGATTGTTTGTGGTGCCAGCAACAGTTGCAGAGTAACAGTGCTTATTTCAGTGTAGCAGCCAAGCATCTGTGATGTTTGAAATCAGGAGTTGCAGGTTTAAAAATTTAAAGCTTTCCCATAAGTGCTGGTCATAAGGAAATGGATTAAAGCAGCCAAATATAGAACTCGTTGAACTTGCCTTTATTTTAAACTGGATTATATCTGACAAAGCCTTTTGTTTTGAAGTAGCCATCTCAACTGTGGTGAGAACAGATTGGGTTACTTAAAGGGCCACTGACAAGTCAGGGGAAACAAACCCCTGTGACTTCAGATAGGATGCTTCAGTGTCTGAGCCGTGTGTTGGGTATCAGCTGCTGCTTTGGGTCATTCCTCCCTCTCAAACAGTCTGCAATTCAATCTAAGAAGGCATGGAGTAAGAGAGAGAAGCAAACCTCCTTCCTACAGTGTCCACCCAGTTTGGGGAGCTGCCCACTGGACAGCTGAGTGTAGGAGCCTGGGGAAGGACACCATGGAGTCTAGACCTGTGCTGTTGGGGAGGTACATGGCTGGTGCATGGAGACTTTCTTCTGCACCACTGGTTGAAAAAGTGGGGGGATGCCCTTTAGACAATTTAAGAAATCAAAGTACAGTTTATCTAACTTTTTTTTAAGGATTTTGGTGGAAAAAATAGAAAAAGGGTGGTCTTCAAATCATTGCCTTAGGAAGGGCCACAAATCTGAGAGAATATCAATGACAAAGTGAGACTGTACGGTCTGGCTGGGTATTTCCCCTTTCAAACACCTCATCTAGCTAAGACGAGGGCCTCATTGATGTAGGCTGTGTCTGTACAAACTTAAAGCTCGAGTTGGGTGCCTGAGCTTAGATGTCTGGTGCTGTTTGATGAGCACTAGATGGGTGATGCCATTGGACTCCTCAGGTATCCGGGGCAATTGCATGGGGCTGGCCAGTAGGACACAGGAGTGCTGGAGTGTTTTGGAGGCCATGTGAGATACCTCACAGCACCTTGGAAATCCCTAGAAACCAGAGTCCAGGCAACTGATTTGAACTTTGAATTTCAGTTTGAAGGGGTGGGATTCAGCTCCAGGTTGTAGACACCTCAACTTAGGTGTCACTATCACAAGATGGGAGCCACATGTCAAAGAAACCAGCACAGTCAGTGTTAACCAACACAGTTAGTAAGTTCCAGACAGCTATGTGGTAGGTCTTCCTACATGGTTGGTAGGTTGGTTGGTTGTACTACAAGCTGCTTAGCTTTGTGGACCCCACTGAACTGATTGTCTACTCCAGTTTTTATAGATGAATGATTATACAGAGTTTTGAATCAACTGCCTGAGGTTACACTGAATATTGAAAAAAAACCCAGGAATTATCTACAATTATCTATGCAGGGAGCTGAGCTAAACCTGAGGCAATTTTTTGTTTTTTAATGAGCTGAAACTGAACCGTTAATTTGATGTTTCTGTGGCATGTGGATGGCACCTGAAGAAAGTCTTTCAATTTACTGGTTTCACAAAAGCTTAATTACTCATAGTAGGGACCCATTCAGCTTGCAATGGTTAGCCCTCCCCAAAGGCCTGCACAGCAGACTAAGTCTCATCCTGGTTTGCTTCCACTTGACTCACCGGTGCACACAGTTCAAGTTCTGAACAGTAGCACTATCTTACTGAGAGAGAAAGAAATATCAAAGTCCTCATCTTCCGCTTCCCCTGCTATTTGTCCAAGTTCTCTGAGGGACACAAAGCCACAACTTCTTACTGGTCCCTTTCCAGATGTGAAAAGAAATAGTTAGGGTTACTAGGTAATAAATTGGTCTGAGAGATGGAATGAAATAAAAAAAAAAAAATAAAAGACTTTAACTTCTGGCTGCAGAATATTTGGCCTTACTCATTGATGTTTTCCCCCTTACCAAAAGTCAGTTCTCCTATGCAGGAGGTAATGTAGTCAATAGAATTTTAATTTTGTTAACAGAAATTATAAAGTTTTTCCTTGAAAAGAAAAAAACACCTTCCAAATAGATTCCTATTCAAGCTTTGCACAGGGTCAGACTTGCTTGGGTCCTTCTATTGGATGTTTTTAGACAGTCACGGCAGAGTTATCATCGAGATTAGCTATTAGACTATGATTCCCAGTCAAAACTAAAAGAAAAAAAAAAATCAATTAATTTATCAAAAGATAAAATGAAGTTTATCGAAATTATTATGGTAAATAGTACATCCACAGGGCACAAATTTGGGGGGGCCTGTTGAACACCAAGTTTTCCTATGACTTCAAACATGGAACAATTGATGTTTGTCTTCTATAGCTAAGTGCTTGATACATATCTGTCTGAACCTTTTCCAGAAATGAGTATGTGAAATGTGACACCCTGATCAATTCTGTGTTTTAATTTCACTTTTAAGCACTAGAAGATGCTCTTATGAAGCAATGCAGTATTATGGTGATGGGATCCTGAAAATATCTACAAAATATAAATTTGGTTGTCCTGTTGCAATAATAAGACATGTCAGTTTGTCTTTTACAAACCACGAAACACAATACAACATTTTCCTGCCATCTTATTTATTCTACTTTTTGTGGCTGCATGTAGTGGTAGGAAAAGGGCTTGTGTTGTTATCTAGGTACTAACCAAATAAAACATGAGAAAGATAGGACTTGCGTGTAGTTTTGGCAAGAGTAACAGCTCAAACATCCTGTGTTGTTGGGAGAACTACTGATGCTTTTACAAGGTTTTGCCCACATGAGGAATACAGGAGATGCTCAAGGAGTGCCCAAGAGTTTCTTGATTTTTTTAAAAGAGATGCTGACATAATTTCATTTAAGAGTAAAGTGTACAGGTGTGTATACCTGCACAGACACAAAGTGCTCTAGCACATGTATTTCTTCACTTTCTGGTCATATTTTTCCCAAGGGATAGAGACACCTAGTTTCTCGCTTCTACATGACCTGGAAGAGACTGTCTAGGCAGCTGGTTGCTAAGAAAGCTGTGGCATGGGTATACCCACAACTGGAACCAGCAGCTACTCAGTTGCTAGGGGATTCTTGAGAGTACAGGAGGCCTATCAGCAGCTGATTCTAATAACAAATTGACCTTTTCTAGAGCAATGATTTGGGCCAGGTCATGGCTGCTCTCAGGGCCTGAGAATAACAAAAATGGTTGCTTTGTTGTATACAGCTGCAAGTTGCACTATTATTAAACACTGCATTTTGACAATATGTCTCAGCAGAAGTCAATGACCTGGGACATGTGTATGCATCTACATATGTTTTATTTGATAAATTAAATCTTGGAAACAATTTGCAATTGCTGGTTCACTGAAGACTGTAAGTCTTCACTTAGTAGACTCAAGCTGTAACTGCAGAGATACCAAAAGCTTTAGTGCAGCCCACACAGTTCAGTGAAACTAAGTTCTCATGATGTCTTCTGTAAATCGGGATGAATTTCTGGGGCAGGAAGAAAGGATTTGAAAAGGATAATTAAAGTGTACTTCTATGTGAGATGCCATCCCTGACTAACAAAACCATAAAACATTATATTCTTTTCAGTCTGTCATCGTAGCTTCCCCCAGTCTTGTTTAGATAAGAAGAGATGTCAAAAATGTGCAAAATATATCAAACAACCAAAAACTTTAGTCAAACCTTTGCCTTAATGCTAAATCTTCCCTCTTCTAAATTTAAACTAATATTTCCAAAATATATTTGTGAATACATTTCTTATTTAAAAGCACAGAAAAATCCCCTGTATGGATAGGTTTCAAAACTCCCTAATTATTTTTGAGTCTTGTTACAGTCTGTCAGATAATTGTTTGATCTTTCACTCTTTTAAGTCGATTTCAAAACTCTTACTGAGTTTAATAGTTTCAGAACTCAGGCTGAAGTAGGGAATTTTAAAAATACAGACTTTTGGCACCAGGTACCATAACATTTCTGAAGGTGTGTAGTGTTAAAAAGACTTTTTAGTAAGCAGCAGAGTAAATTTCTTTGAAGTTATTCAGCCTATTGGGCATATGAATGTAGAACAAGCACACAGTATGTTCACCCATTGAGAACTCTTGTAAAATTTTAAAGGATAAAAATTCCAGTTGCTGAAAATGCTGGTTGAAACCCTTGTTTGCTTTCACAGTTCTAAACATCCAGATTTTCCACAAAACCCAACACACAGTACCCCCCTCAGTACAGAGCTACATCTGTGTTATGGGGATAGCTCCATTCTTTACCCCCTCTCTAAGTTTTGGCATCACTTCGTGGATCTGAGAAGTTCTTTTTCTAAGTGAAACTGGCTCAGTTGATTTTGAAATGTAACTGGCAGCAGGAGTAGTCAAGAACTGGTTTTGCATTGGGATCTCACCATAGCACTGGATGCAGGGTATTTTGATGCCCTTGGCACAGTCTTACCTCCTTGGTAACTTCTGGTGGTCTACATAAGAGATGCGTCCTGCGCTCTGCAGGTCTATTTACTTTAGCTAATTTGTTCTCTGGAGAAGTTATTGCTGAGGTGCCAATTTGCCTTGTGTATATAATTTGAGTCATGCAGCACACACATGAGAGCACCTCACTGGCAGTGTGGGTGCAAGGCACCTCCAAAAGGAGGAAAACACATCTTCCATATGTCCTCCAGCAGTTCACACTGCACAAGTGCATGACTTCTGCCAGCAACCTCAAAACCATCGGGGGTGGCTGTACAGAAATGCATTTTGCATTGCCTACTGGTTTCAGATGTGTGGTGACGTGTGCCTAGGATAGGCAATTAGTATGAAATCGATTGCCACAGAGGTGTTCCTAGAACCAGGTGGATCACACCAAATCAAACACTGCTCCTCCCTTTTCTTGCAGAACTGGTAACGTCCACAATGTGGGAGCTCACTTGAGAAACACGGCGGGTGTCTGGTCTATCTGTCTGCTTGTGTTTATGTCTAATTTATCTCTTTAGCTCTATGGGTCCAAGATCTTATCTGCACTTACGGGTAAAATCCTGTGGGCTTCTCAGTTGAGCAACTTCAGTTCTCACTTAGGTCTTTCACAGGTTTATACGTCTTCTGGGTCTGAGATCATGACAGTCTCCATGAGGAGATCCTAAGTCAAAGACACAGGCAGATCCAGCACAGTATTCATCAAGACAACAAAATATAAATAGTGCATGAAGTGGATTGCAGAATTATTTTCTGTTTCTGAATTTATTCCTGGAACCAATTTTTAGGTGTTAATATAGTCAGGACACTGAAATGGCTTGTTTGTTAACTGGAAACCTGTGTAAATTAATAAAGATTAAAATTACATTAGACAAATTACACTTGCGGAGTTGCCAGGAGAACAGTTTTAATGGAAGTTGTGTCTTTAGAAGGAATCTGAACTGGGATCCTAGCAGTGAAAAGGCTACCCACTGAAGGTTAGAGAAGGGGTCACCTTGCATGCCAAATTTTAACCTGGGGCTGGAGTGCCTGGTCAGAGGGAAGCCTCAGTGTGCGGGCTCTGGTAACTGTCATGCCAAACTGTGTGACAAGACCCTTTCATGGAGAGGGTCCAGTAACTGCACAGTAGCTGCCGTATCTACTGCAGAGCCAGCAGCTGAGTGGTGTTTGGGACAGGAGGGTGGCTAGCACGTCTCCATGGCAGAAAGCACTGCTTTGCAAAGGTGCTTCTAAACGAGTCGGAAGTAGTCTGTCTTGGTGCAGCTTTCTCCTCAGGCTAATGATCTCTGCCTCTTGGCAGGGCTAATTAACCCGTACGAAGTGCTATGCTAATATGGCTAAATTGTGTTCGCTACCCACATTATATAGTTTCAAGTCAGGTTGGCTATCTCTGCTTTAAACTGCAGCTGTGACTGTGCCGAGGGCATCAAAATACCCTGCAAATGTGAGCCCCAGAGCCTGACTCTGCCTGTCCTTCTCAGAGAGAGTTCTCATTGCAGGCAGTGGGAACTTAGCCTAAGGAGCCCATGACTGGGCCTTTAAACATTCAAGACCAACATTTTGAATAATTGACTCTCTAGTTTGCCTCAGGATATTATGATAGTTTTCAAAGGCTGGTTCCAATATAGCAATAAGCCACAACAACGTGTGTGTTTTAGTATGCAATCGGTGCATGCCTTCAGTGCATTGGCATGGAGCCTTTACCACCCAAGAAGTATTCCTGAAGTGATCCAAAGCCTACTGAGATCTGTGGAAAACTTTCTATTGACTTCAGTTGGCTTTGGTTTCCATTGAGTTCAATGGGCTTTGTATTGGCCCCAGAGATTCCCAGCCCTCAAATGAGCACTGTTTACATAAAGTAATCATTAGATAAAATATACAAACAACTTCTGGAACTAGGACAAACACCTAGGACTCTTCTCCTTGTTGATGGATGCAGAGTCATATCCTTTCTTACTTTCTCTAGGTCTCTTTGTTTGTTTTTCATACAGGCTGGCAACTTCAGCACAGCTGTGGCTGGAGCACTCCCTGGGGACTCGGAAGATGGGTAGCTGAACCTCTGCAGAAGGGAAACTACTACAAGCTCCATATCACCCATCCTTCACGAATACCCTAGCCACTAAATTATTGTATACAAAGCAGTTGTTGGCAGCTCTTTCTCTGGCTACGTTTTACAAAAAGTCCTATGAGCCACTCAGTCGTATGGAAGCAGATGGATCCACACAGTGTGTAGGATGCCTTAGGAAAGACCAATGGACTGAAGTTCCTCAGACGGTAAATCCCACTGAGACTGAGGCTTCAGCAAGGGCCAAGCTTCTCAGCTCTGTCACAGGGGAAACATGTCAGGGGCTATAGGTGTGTGTGTAACTTCTTGAGTCAAAAAGGCAAGAACTTGTCAAAGGGGTGTGCTTGCCAAGATACTGGGAAGTTTTACTTAACGTTCTGTTGAAGAAAAATAGAGATGGAAACCTAAGAGTCTAATTCCAGATAAAAGCTCTCAGACTGGGGGGTTTCAGGAAGCTTTATTCAGGTATTACTCTGGCACTGAAACGAATTTTTATTGTGGAATGGGAGCTTCTGGATGGGTAAACTTTGATAGTTGGTGCTGCAAAGGCTGTTGAGATTATGATAAAATCTGAGGTTATAGGAATGTGGTAGCTATTTTGTGATCATACAAGTAGAGTGGTAGTTCCACAGCCAGATTGGTAAAAATATACCAGTAGGAAGGGAATTAAAATGCTCAGAATGCTTTAACCAGTATCCTCACAGAGTAATAATTTAATAAATACATTTCTGATATACAGATGAGTTTTTTCAAATTATTTAACCTATAGGCATATTGATTAATGTACTAATGGGGAGGCAATTATCTAATAAAGTACTTAGGTAACATGTAGTTAATAATTAATGTGCTGTTAATAATAGTTAACGTATACCGTTTAGTTAAATGCACACTCCTTAATCAAAACAGAGCAAGCTACAACAACATTAAGTGTTGCTGTATCAGTGTATTGCCAGTTTGGACAGTGGTGTTAATTATAGGCCAGATGTTGATAATCTTGCTCAGATCAAGGAGTTACTTGTCCCATCAATAGCCTCAGGGGATATTTCTACATTGACTCTGAGATGTTCCTTGAGGCTGCTCCCAAGACCACATGCACTGAGTCTGCCTCTCCACTAGTAAATTAAACGGTGCCAGGGCACTGGAACTTAAGTCATCAGAGCAGTTGCTGACATACTTTTGGCCTGGGCAATCAAGCACTCCCCAAAACAATTTCCTGGCATGACTGGGGACTCAGAAGAGGCCAGAGACTGTTCCCAGGTGGCCATGTGAGACTGGCCACCCAGTTTTGAGGAGTAGGATGGTTCAATACTAATGGCACGGTACACTGTGAGATGGCTGGTTCTGATGCTGGAGAATGGTCCTGTGCATGTGTCATTCATTAGTATAAATGCAGCTGGGCTGCACAAATAGTAAAATTTGTAAGCTGTGGCTGAAATCCACTTCGCTTAGTAGTCCAAGAGACTCCCTCTAAGCTCACAATCCTGCTATGCACCCCACAGCCCCCCAGGCAGCTTTGCCAGGCACTGCAAACAGGAACCGGGGGGAGGTCAGGAACAAGTCTCTTTCCTGGAGACATGGGCAACCCAGTGAGTGCTAGTAGATGCTTCTGGAGTGCTGCAAGTACTGTTATAAGTAGGCAAGTGCTTCTCCCTTTCATTTGTGGCAAACAAGGAGTTGTAGCAGTTCAAGCACTTGAAACAAAGCCCGTGGAGGCCCTTTAAAATAGGACACAGGTGTATCCGTTGCTCCCTCTTGCAGCATACATGGCTATCGATCGCCAGTCCCCTCCGGTCTGTTCAGTCTGTTCACTCCTATGTGAAAAGCCAATTGCAGAGCTGAGCCTAAGGTAACCAAACCAAATATTGTCTCTTACTTCAAGCACTATATAAATATGTATACATATATACACATATATATTGCTGACATGTAGCAATTGTTGATGGAGCAAGTTCTGATGCTGCTGTTAAATTGTACAGAGTAGTTAATCAGTGGCCCTATTTTATTGGTTTTGACATTGCTTTCTACAGCTTGAAGAAGTTTACCTTTATAAGAAGCAGAAAGTTGACAGATATAGTAGATAATTCTGTTATGCCTGCTTGGAAATGATTAATGCTAAACTTTTGAACAAGTCTACCTTGAAAAGGAAATGTCACCTGTTCAAACGCAGCTTTGTATGTTCTCCTGTGGTAATGTATTCAGTGCTTATCAACATGCTGATCTGCTGGTAGTTTCAGGGAGTAAATGTGAGTTTCAGCAACTGAAGCCTGATCCTGCAGGTGCATGTTTAGGCAAAACTGCCATTAGTTTTAATGAGAGCTTGTCTTATTCAAAACTGTAGGATGAAGCTAGCAAATGGGTAAATAAAATATGTGAGTGCAAGGGTGGTTTTTTGTTGCTCAGAATACATTGATGAGCCTTTGAGACTTCCATGCAAAAATGTTTCGAGTTTGCTTGAATTTTTCATGCAAAATCAATTATTGGAACATTTTTATCATTTATTAAATTCTCATTTTATTTCCCTCCCTTCCGGATGCTTAATAGAGAGTTTCCAGCTGTTTGTACTTCTGTTTGACAGATAAAGTAGACCTTTATTCTGCAACCAGTCAAGAACTTGTGTAACTTCAAGGGTGTGAATGGTATCCTCTGACTGTGATGAGCCATCAGTGGGCTTGAAATTCTGCATCTGCAAGGAGCTAGCTTTTCGTAAGTACTCAGGTGTCTAAAAATACAGATGCAGTGCAATGGGATTTTTAAAAGTGCTTAAACATGTTCCTTACTCCCTCTGTAATGATTTCTTTAGTACTCCCTGTAGTAACTAGAGAATAGCAGTTACAGAGCACACTTGTGTTTCAGCAACCTGCAGTTTCTGTTGTATGGGAAGTTAGTGAAACCAGGTTAAATTTAACAGGAATGCCAGGAATAGAGACTAAATGATTGCAATACTTGACTGTCATTTCCTCTCTAGAATGACATTAACCATCTACAGGTTTATTGCCAAACTGCCTCTCAGATGTACCAGGACCCCACTCATTCTACTGCTAAACAAAATCAGAGGTCTTACGATCCATCAGGTTGTTTGAAGAAGTCCAACTGTTTCTTCTGTTCATTATTCGCATATGAGCTGTTCACGTTTTCCATGAATTTGTCCATTGTTTAGATTTGTATGAAATTTATTTTCTGGGAAAAGCCTATTAATTAACTAACCAAGGAACCAAAGACTGGGGCCAAAGGGCCAGATTTTCAAGCACTCACTAGGGAGAGCTCTGTTTATACATATTTCATGGGAGGGGTTATAATTTCAAAAATAATTGTGGTGGCTTGGAATTTGTAAATGCTTTGGGTGGATATTGTTACATACTAAGTTTTTGAAGTAACTAACATTCAAATGACATTCTTAGTCATTTAACTATTCAGTATTTGAAGTTCTCCTTAGAAAGTAGTTTGACAAATACCAACACCATGGAAACTGTAATATTTATGTACTAATTGAATACAAATAGAACATTTCCCCTACCACTTATCTTTGCACAGGGTAGACAGTTCCTCATTCCAGATCTGTCCCTCTATCTGTCTGTCTGTCTATCTATCTATCTATCTATCTATCTATCTATCTATCTATCTGTCTTAACCTTTCCACACTCAACTCTTAATGCATATTACCAGCATTCTCTCAAAAAAATTTTTGTTCTACACACTTCTCTTATCGATCAGTGTGTATATCAACAATGCACTGATAGTCAGTTTGATCCTTTGAGTCTGACACAACTGAAATTCAGTATGACTCTTTTTCCTTTCAAATAGGTAAGTTTTCAATTTTTCTAAATTACTCTGTATTTTTACTGTATCTAGTTTTTGGCTGGATTCATACATTTTGAATGAGATAGATTCAGTTCTTGTGTAGACATTTGAAGGCATTTTGGTGTTGCTGCTGATGTGTTTGCTTTTTTCATGAGACATTACAAAATGTACTAAGCTAGAAGGATCAACAATATTTGTTGACTGTTACTGAAAATTATAAGAGAACAAGCCTAGTAAAACTCCTGCTTTTGAGGGTGTATCTGTATGTCAACCAAGGGTATCACCATAGCCAGTGTTAATATCAGCACAATATCTGTAAATGAGCTAGTAGTGTAATGGAAGCAGTACAGGGCCCTGCTTGGGCCAACCAGACAAATATTTACTTTGCTGAGATGTACATACAGCCTGTACTAAACTTCATACTGGTGCTGCTCTTGTTCATTTTGGGTTAGTTTATTGTTTAGTGCTGTCCTGTCTGCAAAAGCAGCCATCATATCATCAACTGTCCCCTAAGAAAGAGCTTTTTTTTCTAATCTGGAGGTTAATCGATGAACAAGGAGAGCTAGTTTGGTAAGCAACTACTAGCCCAGAACTCAGGGGCTGTCTCTGACTGGTTTGAATGATTAAAACACTATTTTTAGAATTAGGAAAACTGTCTTCTAAAAAGGTTGATATTAGAAGAGTTGTTTGCAATAAATATACCAAAATATGGTCATATTTCTTCTACAAATACGCTGCTTCAAAGGATCACTGACACAAGACAACTTGTTTTCAAGTAATCTTGGCTGTAGTGTGTTTAATAAGAATAATAACAAAACAAGAGAAAGGACATTTTAGTCCTGAATCTCAGAGATTCCATATGTCCCCTAAGGACATCCTCTGGGTAGGGAAACAGGAATTGGTTTAATGGATCAGATGAAATGAAAGAGAAGAGAAATCGTTTCTTGCTAGTGCACAAAGTGACAATAAAAGTGTCTGCAGACCTTACAGGACCAGTGAAAGAACCAGCCACTGGACTTTAGTACCTCCTGTGTCACTGTGCAGGGGCAATTCAGCAAGAAATGGAGGGCTTATGAGAGAGCTGTTGTCAGGCTATTTTCTTTTCTTGACGTGTACCCTAGTACAATAATGTAGAAAGATGCAGCTCTTCTCAGCTGGAAGAAGGATGTGCTCTCCAGCTGGATTTTCTTATCGTGCTTGTCCCTCAGCACCACTCCCGCTGTGTTAGAAACTGTTAGAAAGTGTTAGACACTTTCCATTGCTCTCCTAGAAAAGTCCAAAGGACTCCTGGGGTATGCAAGCAACAGTCTGATTCACCTCCCTCTGCCTGTGTAATGATGAGCAGAGCCACATGCCCTGTCTGAAGAGCAGAAACCATTACACAATCACAAATAGCTCACTGATCATGCATCATCATACACAAACATAAAGTATTATATAATTCGTTATTCACCAGGTTAAAATATGCTGCCTTTTACTGCACATAGAAATTAAACACTATTTTGCAAAGAATCTCTGAGAAAGTCCTTTTAATGTGTTAACTGCAAGGTCCTGAAGTGCCATTCCAGACACTGATTAAAGTACAAACTAGAAAATAGCGGTTGTTTGATGACAATCTCTATAACGATGCCCAGACATTTTGTTTCCTCCCTTGTTCTGTGTACTAATAGGGACTTAATGTAAACAGAAACATGAGCTTTCCTTACCTTGTATGCAAGCAGCTGCAATAAAAACTGCTAATGGAAGAGGAGGAAAGAAGAGGGAAAAGATCAAATGCCCTAAAAGGTATTTACACAACATAAGAGTTTTGTGACCATGAGATACTATTTTGAGGTTACGCACAGGGAGTGAAGAAAGAAACTGCACTTTCAGGAAACTTTTTGAAAAGAATAGGTGGGAAAATAATTATGTTGCATGACTAACCTTCTCTTTGTACAGACAGATTATATGGCAAATGCCAAAGCAAACATTTATAAGTGAAGCATAAGTTTTATTCATTTGCTGTCTGATCAGAAGTATTTATACATACCTGTAGTGTGAGTGGTGTTGGGTTTTTTTTTAATATAAGAGGTTTATTAAGCCACTCATAGGAAAGTTCAGGCATTTATTTTAGAAATTGCTTTACTTTAGAATTTTGTTTAGAATGTAAGGGTTGTTGCATGATTCAGTGTGAAAGTATTGCATTACTATGCCCTCTTCCTTCTTTGCATGAATAACTCACTTGCTGAAGGGTGGGGGAACAGTAGACAAGTGTTTCAGTGAGACTTTTCTGACACCATCTTTCATGATGTCACAAGCAAGATAAGGAAACATATAGGAAAAAATTAGGACATAAGACAGTCTGAAACGTCTTTCTTAAAAAGTAAGCATGAGATTCACTGAAAAATCATGAAGTCTTTCCAAGTAGGGTACTCTACAGGCTTTTGTTCTGGTCCCAGCCCTAATCTGGGTTTCCATTAAGGGTCTAGACAAGAGGCTAGAAAGTGTACACCCATAGTTAATTTTAAGATGCCACTGATGGGATGGTGCTCCAAGCACTTCCGAGGAGAGCTGCAGAAATCAACGGGCAAAGTGGAGGGATGATCTGAAATCCACAGAATGAAACTAAACAAGGAGGAAGTGCAGAGAATTACAGTTCAGAGTGAAAAATCAAACACACAAATAAAATGGAGAATAATGAGAAATTCAGCAGCACAACAGGAAAGGATTTGGAGGTTACTGTGAAGCACAGATCAAGTCAGGAATCAGATGCTGTTGTGAACAAGACAAATTCAGTATGATGTGGTCAAGGATATCATCTGTAAGATATGAGAGATGACTGCTTAACTCTGGCATTTGTCTCTTCAGCTCGAAGACTCTACCTACTTTCATGCACTGCACTTGAACAAGGATGTAAGCAAACTACAGGTGAAGGTAACAAGCAGGGTAAGAGATTTAGAAAACATGACATACAGAAGAGAGACATAGAAAGAGAATTGCTTGGTCTAAAAGGGAAAGACTGAGGAGGGAATGTGAAAGTCTACTACAATAAGAAGATTACCATAAAAAGATAGATTGACTTAAGAGAACTGAAAATCTCCTTTTTTTTTGGAGGCTTTTTGAGTTAGAACTAGATCATCTTAAAGGTCCCTTCCAACACAAGCCGTTCTATGATTTTAAGGATGGGCTAGAAAAACACCTATAGGGATGAACTGGGAACACAGCAACCTCTTAAGGTAATTTCCAGCCTTATATTGCTTTGATTCATTGATGAGCACACGCCAAAATAGGTTTCCAAGCCGTATATCAAACTATTTTTTTTAACTGGCTCTAAGGAGGTTCATTTGCACGACATTTGCTTCACTTGCATCACTTTGCAAAGTTTTTTGTTTCAAAGCACTTGCCCTTTAAAAATAGACTTGCCTACAAGTAGTGACTCCTGGATGCTGCCCTCTGTATAGTCAATAAGACAAGATTGGTAAAATAATTGACTTGCTTGCTATCTTGATAACATTTTGTTGCCATTCAAGAAATCATCTTGAATTTTTTGAAAAGAAAATGTGCTGCACAGTTTTCAGATTGAATTTAGCATTCTTCTTAAAAGAACACCAAAATTCTTCATTTATTTTTGTGGTGGAGGAAACGGAGAGACAGTTTTGCTTTAGAAAAATGTTGTGAATGTGATAGTAATTTAAAAAATGTTTTGACTCAAATTCTCATTTCTTTCAGCAAAAGTAGTGTGTCCCATCATTAGTGCTCATTACAAAATCCATTTCTTAGCAGAAGAGACCCACACAAATTAATCACTGACAGAGTACAAGGCTCTGTTGTGTGGGGACTTAGATGACAAACCTTCTGCTTTATGGCATGTGAAGAATCAGACATTGCTGGACCTGATGCAACGGTTGTATAGTTTGCTGTGAATTCATGGGCAGAGGAAGTTCTTCAGTCACAAGATGAGAATTATTATTTTTTTAACCTAGTGTTTAGATAAGATTTTGGTGCATTCTGTGTGGGTTGCACATCCACATAAACAATAGGCTTCTATCATAACTAGAAACACAAATAGCATTCACCTTCTGGGCAGCAGTGAGACATCTGTGTCCGCCTTCCTCTCCCCAGGGAAGCTGCAGGTCTTCTGGAGCAGAGCTCCAGACCCAGCCCAGCCCATGGGCCATGGATTCCCAGCCTGATGGAAGAGGGAAGCCTGCTCCCAGAGGGATGTGGCAGCAGAGAAGATGTTAAAGCCCTGGGGCATAAGCAAGGCAGGCAGTCTGGCAGTGTGGCTCAGCAGACCTCTGAGGCATGAAGTCACCTTAGTAAAGCCAACCTTGCCCTTGACTTCACACTGTCAGCAGCCCTACACGGGTTGCTCTCTCTGCTCAGTGAGATTTTATGAGGGATTCCACTTCAATTCCCTCTCCACCATCCCAAACCTGACTCTTCCTTGGGAAGAGTTCACACGCGGTTTCCCGCACCTGCAGGGATCTCAGGAGAGCTGCTCGTTATTCCAGCCTGCTCACCTGGGAAGGTGTGTGTACACCAAGGATGCACCTCTTGTGGTTATTTTCCCTTTGAGGCGAGGGAGGTGAAATTGTTTGCCTGGTATATACCACTCATTTTCCTCATGGTAATGGACAAACACCTTTTTCTTGTTGTTGGCTTTCCTTGATGGAACCTCCAAAGCTGCACAGCTTTCATATGTATTTACCCAGCCTGTAGGGCACCGTATTCTGGTTTCATTCTTCAGATTTCTTTGAAGCCAATGAAGCAGGACTAGCTCCTGAAAGTGTAGAGGTTGAAATACAACCTGTACTTATACCGTGTCATGCCTTGACTGTGCAGGTTGTACCAAAGGATGCATCAGGACCAAATAAGACACTAACTTACTTTGTAAGTCATGGATTTTTATCCAGTTGTTAATCCAAAATTTTTAGCAATAGATTTCTGCTAATGATTCAAAGTCAAACCTTGCTACACCACAAACTGGAGTAAAGGGAAATACATGATTTTTGCTTTATAATTTCTGCTTGACAATTAACAAAGATTCTTCCACTACTTTTGAATTAACTATTTCCCCTGAAACAAGGGAGAAGACTATAGTTTCATATGAACAAAATACAGAGAGATATGTGCTCTGAGCTTGAAGCTGACTACACTGGAGCACTTAGCTGCTGTAAAGAGTGGTCTTCTTCTGGGGCTATGGCCAGTATAGACAGGCCTCTTGCTGGTATGTCCATATCTGTCCAAACCTGGAAACTAAACATGTAGCGACAGAGCTGTCCCAGCAAAAATGCAGAGCACAGACCAAGCCCTGGCTCTCTAGGTAAGTCCAGTGTTGCGCTGTGAACATGTTGAAGAAAAGTCCTACTCTGGAAAAAAAAAAAAAAAAAAAAAGGACAAATGGAGAATGAGCTTGACAGGCGAGATGGAGGATTTGAGCGAAAGATAAAGGCAAGGACTCAAACCTGTCATACATGCATACAGAGTGGAGCATGAACTGTGATCAGTCACTGACAAACTATGAACAGTCAAACACCGTGCATCATTGAAACACAGGCCTACCTTCTTGCTTCTTGGCTAATGTATATTATATACTCTTCCCACTATGGCAATGAGATACTATGTGTCATCCTCAATTTCCATTTGTGAATCCCATCCTCCTTTTCCTGATCCTTCTGGCACAGCTATGTGTTTTCCACACTTCCCCTATCTCATGAACACTAAACATTATTATTACCTCTGTAACGCTAATTGCTTGAGCTGCTAAAACTTCTGCCTACATTGCTTGAATCCTTTTGTCATTTTCTCAAGAAGCACAGATGAAGTCTTGAAATTGGCCAGAATTTAGTGACCTTTGAACAGTGATACTTCATGCTTCTGATACAATATTGGAAGGTGAGGGTAAATTTAGGAAAGAGAATCTAGCTTTGGCTTTCTTCATTTGGATGACAGCTGCATCTGACCTTATTTATCATAACACTTGTAATACACAGCAAAGAATTACGATGGTGAGTCTGAGGAGTTTCTTAATATTCCACTGGTGTTTCACTGAAGACTGGGTGGACACAGGATGCTGATTCCTCTTTGTTGTCAGTTGCTGAACTGTACTCTTCTGGAAAGAAAAGCATAAACATCTTTCAATACAGGTATTTGTCACTGGATTTTGGAAGGGTAATGAGTTTGGTTCATGCTAGCTTTCACTCAGCTGGGTAGATTAGTGCTCAACCAGTGCATCTATGTTAGCAATTTAGTGCTCTGGAGAAGTGATTGTTCAGGTGCAAATTTGCCTTCTGTCTGTTCTTAGAAGTGTGCCACATACATGTGAATGCACCCCAGGAGCCAAGACTGAAGCCAGGCTGCAGGGCTTCATCCAGAGCATTCCACCAATAGTAATGCAAGGTACCTCCAAAAGGCAGAAAGCACATGTTCAAGAGGACCCTCATCTGTTCACACTCTACACAAGTGAAAATTCTGTTAGTAATGGCAAAGCAATCTGGGATGGCTGTACAGAAATCTATTTTGCACTGCAACATGCACCTTGGACAGGCAACTAGTATCAACTTCACTGTCAGAATCAACGTGTTGTGGAACAGGTCCACAACATTATAACTCTAGTATAATAAATTGCACCACAACATTATCACTCCACTACGATGAATTGCACCAAGTCAAGCTATGATTGTTCTTTTTTGATGTGTTTGGTTGTTTGGTTGGGTTTTGTTTGCTGGTTTGGGTTTTTTTTTTTTTTTTTTTTTTTTTGTGTAGGGTGTGGGGTGGCCTCAGCAATACAACCATAGCTGCTATGGGTGTACTCAGTAGGAAATGCTTTTTGGTCCAATGTACTGGCCGTGTTGTGTCACAGTTCACACACCAAGAGGCTTCAATGATAGGGTAATTCAGTGTTGCCAGAAAAATGAAAAGGAACACAATGTGCATGCTCGACTGTGGTCAAAGCATCATCCTTCTGGTAACAACTACTTTGATTATGAAGCAATGATAATTTTTATTAATGTTGTTACATTACAGTCATCTAACTCTTATATTTGGACTACTTTCATGTACCTGTACAGCTCTGGTGGTTGTTATCTGTTAAATCACCTTCCATTGTTGCAGGACAAGTTGTGCTTTAGACCCTCTCGCAAGAGACTTTCTCCCACAGACCTCTCCTCTCTCGTTTTTGTTTCTTGTTGTTTGTTTCTTTGTTTTTTTAAACCTCTCTCACATTTGAAACCTGTTATTTTTCCTGGCAACTGTCTATTGTGATAGAAACTGTCCCCCTAACAAGTATGGCTGGACCTTGGACTGGGGAAGGCTGATCATAACCCAACTGGGTTTGACACGTGTACAGAAACATCTCGTCAATAGTATTTGGGTAATTCGTGTTACTTATTGAAAGATATGTAACAATAAAGAAAGATGTCAAAAAGCTTGTACATCTCCATCTGAGCATTAATTCTTCCTTGTGTGTTTTCCATATGTTCCTCTTAGTCCTGTCCCACTTCTCTTCTACTAGAAGATACAGAAATCCTGCAACTGCTGCTCGTTTTCCACTCTTTCTACTCCAGGCAAAGGGTTTTAAAAGGTTAAAGTTGCTTTTATCTTGACCTTGGAAACATCTATCTATAACCTATCTGGAATTAGATGGTAGGCATTTCACTGTTGGCAGATCTCGTTCTTAGACACTCCTAGGTGTCCTCTCTGAAAGATATTAATCTTTGTCATTATTCTATTTAGTATTTGGTTTTTTTTAACAGTCTCCTTGAATTCTGTATAATTGAACAAAAAATATCAAACAGCTAAAATGAGATACTTATGACTGTCATAAAAATAATGGAGGCATCTCATTCTTTGCAACAAGCAAATGAATATGAAGTGCTTCACACACTGCAAACTTACAATCTGGATTCTACATAAGTAAAAATAAATGCACACACCCATAAAACTAGTAAAACTGGCTGTTGCAGCTACACATAGTTCCTTGTCTTCATTAAAATTCTATCTTTATTGAGCTTATCTTGATTGGCTTGCAGATCAAAGTGAACGTGTAATAAATAAAAGAATATACATAATGGAATCCATGGAAAGAAGCTATTCAGAAGATAATTCTGGTAGGTAAATTGCAAGGCAGCGTTAAAAACAACAGTGCAGAAGCATTTGAAACGTAACACGTCATAGAGTGTTGAAGGGCTGGATCCTGAGGCCATTACTCACTTGCGTAGACACACTGACTTCAAAAGAATTACTCACTGTGAGTAAAGATAGCTGGAGTACGACTAAACAAGCGAGTGTTAGCTCCTTCGGTGCAGCTGTGTCGCTGAACAACAGCTCCATGTGCGCCTGATCCCATCAGCAATTCCCAGCTTAGTCCATAAAGGCAACCCCAGCCTCCCTCTGGGATGTGGTGAGCACCTGCGTGGGGCTGGGGATCCCTAATCGAGTGGAAAGTGGGGGCACAAATAAGCATAAATATGAAGTCAATAAATTTTCCTTCAGTGTACCCACCTGTGCTGCTTACGAAAATAATTTTCCTCCTTCCCTAGCTCTGACTGGCTTTGCACAGCCCATACATGGAAAAGTGACCTGAATCAGCCTCGCCTCATCCATTATTAAGCAAATAGTTGTGCTTTGCTGAACTGGGGCCCGTATTTTCATAGCTGAATTTGTATAGCTGTTTAAATGTATGGAGACCAAAGAGCAGTTTGACTTTCAGATGTCGAGGATGGATTTTCAGAGCAGTCAACAAAGAAGGTGAATTTTTTTTTTTCACTTTATATTGTTAACTGAAGTGTTTTGATGTACTCATAGGACATGAACAGAAGGCCTCTTAATGTCATTTTACTGAAATTTTTATTGGCACAATTACACAAGCAAGAAAAAGGATGATTTACAAGTTTAGTCACAAAAGGTGGACAAAATAGAAATTAGATGACAGATTCTAGACAACAGAAACTAGAAGACAGGTTCTCTATATTGGGGACGATTGAACAGAATTAGTTCAATCCAGAGTATGAGACAGAGAATATGTAGGAAAAAATTGACAAAGGGGAAGCTTAAGAGAAAGGTTTCCTAAATTTAGAAACGTAACCGGCATCTGACTGCTGTTCACTTCTACTGTTTGAGCACTGGGCACCGATAAAAAGATCTGACTATGCCAGATTTTGCTCTTCTGGAAAATAAAATTGAGGGAAAATTTCTCCCACTTTGGTCTTTCATCCCTTTTATGTTCGAGCTTTCTTATTACGTACGCAGTATAACCAAGAATTAGCCAGGCTGTCGTGCCATGAGGATGAGTTTCAACAGAGAAAAACATTTGTCTGTGGTTACAGATGGGCTCTCTGGGAAAAAAAACAAAACAAAAACTGGTTGTGGCAGTACGTACTGGAACTTCTAAAAGCAATACATGAGGCTAAGTTTACCTGTCTGCCTACCACTGCCTAGAGTGTTTTCTCAGGTCTCAGCTAGTTTATAACATATGGTTACCTGCAGTCATGTGAAAGTGTTTTCAACTAGCCTGGTGAATTATTGGCAACCAGTACTGTTTTACATAAAAAACATTTCACACTATTTTAAAGTAGTAGGAGGCACCGTCCCCTTCCTCAGAATGTTCATATATATTTTGAGCTGGATACACTACTTCTTTGACCCAATTTTATGTTCATATGACTCAATCAATCCCAGCAATATTGTATCCAAGTGTCATTCTGGAATAAAACACTGCAGTGAATCAGTCCCCTTTGCTCCTTTCTTCTACATTTTTCCACCACCACCATGAGAGATTCAAGGAAATTTTCCACATCTGGATGCTTTCTGAGTGAGCAGTGGAAGACATTTGAATACAGAAAACCCTGACAAACATCTCATCTTAGCAGTTATGATGTCTATAATACTGAAAAAATGCCATTGAGGTTATTTCAATACATTTTTTTCTTTTTTCTTATTTATATTTTGTGAACAAAACCCAGTCCAATTCAAATGGCTGAGGGAAGCCATCTCTTGAAGTGAAAGAGTCTCCTGCAGCTCATTGAAGCTCCTCACTAACTGACACGGAAGTTAGCTGCATGATGTGGGCTTCAGGCCATCCTCAGCACAATCAGTCTTCGTCAAGCTGAAACTTGCTGTGTTTAGGCAGGTTGGGATTTCTAAACAGGTTGTTCAGCCCTGTTTTCTATGCTTAGTTACCCAAGGATTTGTTTTGTTCCAAGAGCAACAACAAAGTATTTGGCTTACAAAAGTTTTGAAAGAGTCTGTAGTTTCTGAGAGTTGTTTTTAGCATTAAAATGAGCAATTCTACTAGAACAGACATCAGGTTTTCAAGATGGAAGGACGCTGCAAACTGCGAAGGACTGGCAGGCTGTTACCTCTCTTTTCCCTTGAAATTGTGACATTTCGAGTATGCTGTGACATAGCAGCAGTTTGCCAGGATCTGGAGGTCTAACTGAGGACATTTGAGAACAGAGGGAAGATATTAACAACATTTTACTTGATCATACACACTAATAAAGTGCTTAGAGCATACAAAAGGCATGACTGTCTATTTAAGCCTAAATAAAGATTAATATCCTTTAATGTAGTGTGTAAGTTTGCATGGTATTTGATGGTGCAGGACTTTGGTACAAAATTGTAATAAAATGCTTTTCCAGCATGTCATGCTCAAGTAAACATCTATTTACCTGAAAAGAAAAAAGAAGACCCGAGCCCTGGAGCGGATGTAAAATAATGAGTCTGTCAGCATCTCTTCCAAAGCAATGAATAGTAACAGTCTATGCAAGGCATAATTTCTTCCCATAAAAGGAAAAAAAAACAAAACAAGTATACATTCATACAAGTAACTTAAAGATTAAATGAAAGGTCCATCTCAATTATCAGTACAGGTCTACACAATATAGGTTATGCAAGGCTTTCTTTTGCCATATGTCCTATGCTTGCTAGAACTGTTCTTAATGAGCAACATATTTAAGAAGCACTGTATGAATAAAAGATATAAATATCTAACATTCAACTTAGCAGTTATCTTCACTGATGGAGTCAGCCTTGTACTTGTAAACTCCTGCAAAATTCTTAGACATTCAACAGTCATGCTGCCTTCACAGCATTATACTGCTGTGGTAGTTCAAAAAAGAAGAAAAAAAAAAAAAACAACCCAGAGTTTTTAGACAAAGGTTTCAAAAATTTACAGTTTCTTAGTGGTAGCCATAGACTTAGCTCTTCTAATTTAGACAAGCCTGTGGCACTTTGTATGCAAAAACCATCATATCTGCTGGAAATGTCATGCCAGTCCTCATGTTTTTTTCTAGTTTCGAGTTTCAAATAAGAGAGGAATCTGGAGGTGTTAAATGCCACGTGGAGTACCAAGAAGAGAACAGTCCTTGCTACAAAATGGTTTTGAGGCTGCAAACATGGGAGAAAGAAAGTACCGTTATCCTCGTTTTATAAGTACGGAGATGAAAGGATCTGCCTCTGTTATTCATGGAAGGATTATCATTGACTTCAGTGGGTGTAGTATCAGCCCTATAGCGGTATGAAACTTGGCGCCTAATTACATTAGGCCTACGTAGGCTTAGTTTCAGCCACAGTTCATTTTTATCACCAGGTTGTTAACCTGTAAACCAAAGGTATTTCAACTGCTGACAGAGCGTGGCTTGCGGTTCTAGGCTCCCAGGATGCTTGACTAAGAGAAACCCATGTCCAGTCACGTTTGTGCTCAAAGTATTTGGCTTCCATCAGTGGCTTGGGATTGCCTGTTCTCTGCAGATTAAGAGGAAATAATATATGACGCACAGGCTTGTCTCACTCACTTCAAAGTGTGAGCAACAGTGACTCACCCATCTCCACAGACTTCTTTAAACCCTGTACTGAGTTTCCTATTTTTCTTCTTGTGTCATAGATAGCATTGCTGCATTTTGTTTTCTCCAGCCTACATTCACCAGCTTTGAAGAATTTTGAATCCAAACTGGCAATGAGGTTGGGCTTTTTTTTTTTTTTATGATGCCTTTGGGTTCCTGTATTCTTTCATAGTTTACTTAACCAAACAGCATGTGTTTAAATTTCTTAGTAACTCGGGGTGTTACCAAATAAGAATAATGTGCATAATATCTATGTGAAAGGAGGGCTTCTTATTTGCACTTCGTTATCATCTTGTCCCAACAGACAGCTGCTGTCACTGTTTGCCCTTTTCAGTGGAAGTGGGGTATTTTCATTTTAGTCACAGACAGGGGTAGGTGGCTGTGGTGTAGTCCCAATCCATTTGGAATATGACATCTTAGACTGAGTTATTCTTTTACAGAGCAGGGAAACTTATCAAACAGAAAAGATTATTTAACCTAACTGTGGACTGAACTGGTCTGTGTAGCACGTCAGATGGGACAGGCAAATCTTTTGTACATTCTTCAAAATATACTTTGTTAGGAATACTACAAAAATCCCACAGTAATTACCTTTTTATAAAAGTCTTGCCAGATAGAACCGTGGCTTCACTGGGAAGGATTTATCTGCTCTCATGCTTGCAGTCCAAAGCTAGAATTCAATGAACTTGGGTCATCCATGGCTGTGTAGGCTGTCAGTCCTATAGGCTAATATACAAAAAGTAGATGTTAACCACCACCACCACAACTACTTCTCCTACACCACTGTTTTTGAATTAAAGTGACGGTGGCAGCTCTGCCCTGTGCTGAACCCAGTGCTGTTGATATGCATTAGACATGATCTAAGCATGCCTAGAAGATTGGGATCCATGAGGGCCTTAGGCAATGGAATATGTACTTTGTAAATCCCAAAAACATTCTGGGAAATGGCAGTCTATATATTTAGTTAGTCAGGGTGTCAGTGGTGTGATTTTAAGCATCAAAGTAAATTTTGTAATGGAAATTTTGAGTACTTTAGTGGGGCAAATGTTATTGGGAAAATCACTTTTCTCTCTCTTTGATGAAATTCTCCTCAGTTGCACCATAAGCTTTATTTGAATCTTGCTGAAGGCACCTGCCTGTCTGAGTTTCAGCTCTTCTGGGTGTCCAGAGCTCTGCTCTGGCACATGCCCAGAACAGTTTAAGCAGACTGATAGCTATCTCCCACCTAAGAAGCTAGGCATTCCTCTGCTGAAGTCTCCTGGGGGGCTCAAACCTGCAGACATTCTCAAAAAACACCAAATGCACACCCAGAAGGCTCCTTAGAAAATGCTTTGTGGGTGCTTTTTCAGAACAGACAGTGGAAGAGGATCTGCCACCCACCTTTCATACAATGCTCTGCCATTAAGCTGTTCACTCAGGAAGTTAGATTCCACACTTTGCTATGACTGAAGGGGTTGAAACTAACTTTTCTCCAAGGAAAATGTCCTATCCAGGGGTGACATTGTTTTTTCCATCTCTCCCCTTTTTTTAAGGTGAGAGATGGAATGGTAGAGACTCTCTACTCCTCCACTTGAACTTCTTTTGCTGTGTAGCAGAAAATTCAAAAATCACTGGATAGGCAACTACACAGAGATAGATTATTCTGTAGCCTGCACAAAGTAGGTTTGAACAGAGCTCCCTCATTTGAGGGCTGTTTATATGCATTCTGAGGTCACTATCCTTTCAACTCAACTCAGGCAAGTTTGAGATCTGACACTTGAAAGACAGGAAGAAATGAAATCCTGGTCTTCTACTTTGTCCTCTACAGTTTTACTTGTACTAAATAAGCAGTAACATTTCTATCACAAGCACATTTCAGAAGAAAATGTGGAAAGAGGAGATAGAGGCACGCACTTACAGGTTACGGTCTGTGAATGTGAAATAAAATGCCTTGATCTTTGTATTTGCTGTAATGTAGCTGAAAGTGCCTGAATGGTGAGTATGGTGAAAACATAGATTTGAATGGTGTCTTGGGGCACCTGACCTTCCCTATGCTGTGCATGTAAAGCCTCATACATAGCTTCTGTTTACCACTCCAATGGCCAGCCACAAAGGCTACAACTGTACTTAGTTTTCATTATTTTTAATAAGACTTAATAATGTCAGTTTGAGTTCCTTTCACCCTTAACTAACAGTCCAGCAGTTCTTTCATTTAGTGATATAAGTTTGCTGTTTCTAGCTTCACCTGTCTTTCTAGACACCTATATTTCTCAGTTAACCTCAATTATATTTGATCTGTAGACCAAGATTTCAAATCATTCAGAAAGCCAAGCAAGTTATATTCTACTGTATCTATGGCTCCTGTCTTTTACCTTTTTCATGGATGTATTTTTTCCCTTGTTCACTAAGCAGACAGCAAAGTAGATTCTTTGTTGAGAGTGTGAGGTCTTCTTTAGGTCCCTGCCAAAGCAGAGGAAACCCTAAGGAAATCCAGAAAGCAGGATGGGTTAGGCAGAGAGTGTTCTTGGTTTTGAACATCCCATGGAAGTTCTGTCTCTGAAGTAATGGCGACAGTAGAAGATAATGACAACACAGGAGGGTCACATTTTTCTGCACAAGAGTGGAGGGAGGGCTAGGAGAACTCAGGACACAGACGACACTTAAGAGAGAAAAGTGTAAGATCTGGAAATTGTGCCAGGGGAGGAAATTTCCCCTCAGGGAAAGGTTATCAGATGTATTGGGAGTTGATGGAGGCCTCTGAGGAAATACGGTGACTGGGAGCTGAACGCTTTGGAGGAAAAGAGGCTCTGAGATCAGACTGAATGGAACTAGGGAAATGGAGGGAGTGTCTCTTCTTCCTCTTGGTGCTTCCACCTCCAGGGTCCTCAAAATTCCTGCACGGAAGCAGTGGTGCCTACAAAGGACAACAAGCTCTTACTCCATCCTGACTTAGTCTTGGATTTTGAAAGGACGGAGCTGTTTGAAGGTAGGGACCATGTGGGTAACCTTTTATGTCTTTAGGTGACCTGTTCCAGTAGAAAACTAGAGAAGTTGTGGAATCTCCGTCCCTGGAGGACTCCAACACTCAGATGGAAAAGGCCCCAGCTGAGCTGATCCAGTATTTGCAATCGCTCCACTTTGAGTTGGGGTTGCTGTAGGTGACCACCAGAGCTTCCTTCCCACAAGGTTTGCTGTGGTCTATGGTTTTAGGAACCCACAAAGCTTTTAATCATAGAAGCATCCTTACCTTTGTCATCTTGCACTACCCCAGTCTCCTTCCAGTTCCCTTTATTTTTGCTCAAGGTGACAGACATATGTACCTGCATCATCCCTGAGTGTTGATGTTCCTGTAGGCTTGTAATAATGTATTCTGAGTTCACATTTCTGCAACAGAAAACAATATAATTTGGAGAATCTAAAGAAGACCACTCAAGGGATTTATGTGCTTCTTGCTGAATTCATCTTGCAGTTTAGGTGTCTTTCTTATCTCCCCATTTTCTCCCTCAAAATCATCACTTTTGTTCGACCTGCCTGTAGGCCAAAGGGCAAGTTGACTTGGCTTCTTTCCACATCCTGTTAAAGGCCATTTATGAAGTCATAAATGTAGTTTGCTGAAGAATAAAAGCACACCTTTTCCTGTGTGTAGCTCCTTTGCAATGCTTGCAGCTGAAGTGGGGTGATTCACACCAAATGTACTTTCCTTTCTAATGACATAGAAGGGTTTGTGGAATCAGAAACATTTTTCTTATGTTTCCTACAAAAAGAAAACAAAACACCAAACTCTTCAAACAGAATGACAAAGTAGGAACAATTACAGTATTTTGTTGATTTATTTTGGAAACCGGGAGGTATGAGGTAGTGTCTGAACCTGCACTTGGTCCCTCCAGCTTCAGCTGCACTCAGAGGCACCAACATTAAAGCCCAGCCACTGTGGCTCCCTCTGCTCTTTTGGAGCCACCAAGTCTCCCTGACATCTTGAGAAAGTGCCCATTTTCCTCCTGTGACATTAGAGGGAGTCTGAGGTGACTAACTCCCTAATTTACATGCCTCACATAGGTGATTAACATTAGGTAGGATGAATTGTGGCTGCAGTGTATCATTGAAACACCTTACCTTATTTTCCAGATCAAAGTATCTCGTGTTTTAGCTCTGATGAAACAGTTTGGTACTTAACAAGAGGAGCACGTACACATTTGACATACTAATTAGAGAAGCCAGCTGTTTACTGTATCTTTCCAGTATCCTGCAATCCTGTTTCAACTAATATATTATGGCATGCATTTTATTATGGACTTCCACAATGAAGCCATAAAATGAAATAAATATGGGTAACTGTAGTTGCATAAATTATATTATCAACAATGAGGATTTTTTGAGTTGGATCACGGTCAGAATTCTCCTCCACGTTATTTTTTAAAATAAAAAAGAAAAACTTTTTAGTCTGTGACAGTTTCAAAAATGTTTAATTTAGTTGTGACTCAGCACCAAAACAAATTTTGAAATTATATTTAACAAGAACTGTGTTCACAGTATTAACCAGCCTTTCTGTTCCAGCAACAAGAAAGCCATTCATCTATCAATTCTCATCTTGAAGACTGAGTGAAGGGTTGGAAAGTAATTAAAAATTCCAGTGGTCCTATTTGGTAGTGGGTCAGTGGACTGCATTACCACTAAACTGCTGGATAGCACCCAAGTAATTTGGTTTTAAGATTCAAAAGTTAGCTAAGTGTTTGAGGATATGTTGAATAGTTTTCAGAAAAGTTCTAGGTCAACATATTCTAAATGGATAATAAGTATGGCTGTTAAATAAAACATTTTCTAACAGTAGCAAGAAAGTCACCAGAGACTTATTCAACCTTAAAAAAAATCAAAAAAGAAAAAGCCTTACGTTGGTTCGAATAGAATATGAGCTGAAGAACACCAACTAAAAGTCCAATTACGATAGTGTTTGACTATGCAGTGTTCAACTAAAATGTTATGATTGTTTGTAGAGTATCTACTCTTAAACTAAATAAAAGCATGCTGTGACTTGATTGACCTATGCATCAGTGCATGCCTATCTGTTTGAGTTATTTCACACTTTGGGAACGTTCTCACATAATCCTATACGTATGCTTAGATTTGTTTTTTGAATTAACTTCCCCTTCTTTCGAGTAGTACACATAATCTTCAATGTTCATCTGGGAAATAATTTATAAACTGATTCTCAGTAAAAAAACAGCTCCGCTGTTTCTTGTTGGCAAGGGACTGGTACTGGTATCACTGAATTTCTTGTAAAAGTCCACTTTATCTGAGCAGCAAGAAACCTCTCACGTGAGATTAAGAGAAGATGTTCTATTACAGATAACAGACTCAAGTCAGCAGTGGACTGTGCTCGGGACTACGTCACTGAGGTGGTTTGTAAGTTGAGAAATGTTGCAGCCACATGCAGAGGAGGTGGCTTGGCATTTGGCAAGAATCTCCATCCTGCAACTGTCAAATCCACAATCACAATCCATTAAGCAGAATAATGTCTTCCTCCTTCCTGTTCACTCCCCAGTCTAAGCATGATTTTCCATCTTGAATGCATCCAGTCTTTCACATATGTTTTATTTTATTATACACAATCAGATGCACACTATGGTATCATTAGGAAGTAAATATTTATTAAACTTAATTAACAGAAACTAGCATATGTTACTTGAAAATAACTATTTTACATGTTATGGTATATATTGTGGTGTGAAAACAGATGATAACTGATGATTTTTCAACACTGGCCGCTGCTGGGATGAGTAAGTACAAGGCAGTGAGATAATGCTTACTTCTTAAACTGCTCACTTGTTTGTACTAGAAAAGGGATGTCAACAGGGAAAAAAAAAATATTCAAGGTTTTCCTGAGAAAGTCTGCAGCCCTGATGAACTAACTGTTTTTAGGATCTACAGAAAAAAAGTTCACCTGAATATCTAAAAGTGCTTGAAAAATTATATGCTTCTGGTAGCAAATATATTAATATAGTCCGATTTTATTTTTTAATTTTACCTCATAACAATAAGTAATGTTTAGTATTGCCTTGGAGGAACTGCCTTAAAAGGAACCCCTTGGTATACTTCAGATACTTAGCCAAATGAAAGCTTAGAAAAAAAATGTGTTTATCAGCAGTCTACAGGGAGTTAATTTTATGCTGAGTTAGAATGCAATGACTGGAAGTAAATAATTTTCCAATGTTAAGATACTTTCTCTTACTTTTCAGTACTAAGACACTTTTTTTTTAAAACTTATGCTTTCGGGGTCGAAAGCAGGATTCCTCTGAGTTGTTTGCAAACTAAGGTCTGAAGGAGAATTAGGAAACAAATGTGTTTACTGAGTAAGATTAAGTCAGTGCATGAGCAGTGGAACAAGAAGGATCATAAACCAGAGAGACCAGTTCAAACCAATTTTCACAGAACTCCTCCCTTTAGTAACGTTATTGTAAGTTACAAATATTACATCACCTGAACAAATTATTATTTGCTAATCCATGATTCAGAAGGCCAACCATTGTTAAACAGCATCCTTTGGAAACTGGTTAACCCTTTGTGCTCCATTTACTACGTCACCAGATGTAAAGACACAACGAAGCTATGAATAATGTGTGCTGAGAGGACAGTGACTATGAAGTTGGTAAAATACTTATACATTCCTTTATACAGAGAACTGGCAAGAGGTGGCAGATAATCAAACCTGGCACGAGAAGCCATTATAATCACAGACCAAGTGCACTGCAAAAATCTCACCATAATCCTGATTAGTTAATTTATTACAGTTCATTTTTTGAAGACTGTATTCTATTTCTTATGAAGAATTCTATTTACAATAACTTCTTTGATGTACATTTGTAATTTGGGAATTAGATGTGGGCAAACATGATCATGTCATATAAAGATATGGATATCTGTGTTTGCCCAGACCTCTAATACCTTTTTCTATCCCAATGAATACTCCTGTTAGAGGAGATGAGTGGATGTATATGGTGTACAAAGGTGTCCCAGTAATGACAAGCAGAACATAGCACCTAAATCAGAAGACAGGAATGCTGTTTAAGGACAGGTTTTTATTAGTGTTTTAGTTGGGAGTGCTACCTGAGGGGAATTGTCCTGACCACCCCTACCTATCATAGAATCATAGAACAGTTTGGGTTGGAAGGGACCTCTGAAGGTCATCTAGTCCAACCCCTCCTGCAATGAGCAGGGATATCTTCAACTAGATCAGGTTGTTCAGAGCCTTGTCCAGCCTGACCTTGAACATTTCCAGGGATGGGGTTTCTACAGCCTCTCCGGGAAACTGTTCTAGTGTTTCACTACTCTTATCGTAAAATATTTCTACCTTATATCCAGTCTAAATCTACCCTCTTTTACTTTAAAAATATTGCCCCTTATCTATCACCACATGCCACATTAAATAATCTCTCCCCATCTTTCTAAATTGCCCCTTTAAGTACTGAAAGGCTGCAATACGCTCTCCCCAGAGCCTTCTCATTTCCAGGTTGAATAACCTCAACTCTCTCAACCTGTCCTCATAGGAGAGGTGTTCCAGCTCTGATAATTTTTGTGGCCCTCCTCTGGACCTGCTCCAACAGGTCCATGTCTTTTCTGTGCTGAGGACATCAGAGTTGGACGCAGTGCTCCCGGTGGGGTCTAACCAGAGCTGAAGAGAGGGGCAGAACCACCTCCCTTGACCTGCTGGCCAGTGAAGCTTTGCTTTGCATCATGGAGCCTCTCAAAGCATGCAGGCTGGATTCCTTTTGGATGACACTAACTAGAAACTGTGCTCCAGAAGACTACCTAACACCTTCAAACTGCTAATGGAAATTCAGTGTACAGGACCAAACTAGAACTAGTCTGACGTCAAACCTCTGAAATGTATGCAGTGTACACATTCCTCAGCACCTATTCCCATTGCTCCATATTTGCTAAGGCAGATGTAGCCTTAGATACCTCATATTTTGAGAAGCTCATTCCAGAGCTCTAAGAGAGGTCAGTAAATTGTCCAGAACAACCCCAGTGCAAACTGGAGCTATTGCGTTTGTCTACGATATGAGTGGGAGACAGTCTTAAATGTCTGTTTATTTTGGTCACTTCTGGGTGAGTATTCTCCGATGCACCGTTTAATGTAATTAGGCTACAGAAGGTGTTGATTATGGTTTTTTTTCTGTAGCACCCAATTTCCTTTTTTTTTTTTTCCCCATGTTTTGATTTACTTTGCTCTTGCTGATGTTCAGAATTAAAAACACAGTAAGAGTATTGAAGGATCCTGAAAAAGAAAGCATGTTTGCTTTTAGATAAAGTTCTTAGGGACAGTTAAGAATGAGCTGATTTTCTTGGGGCAAAGCTAGCATGAGTGTGCTGATGATCTTCTTGATTTTGTCTATTTTTGGTTGTTTTATTATGCCGGACAGCAGTGGATTACATTGATCTAAATGTCTGTACAAAAAAAAGTAAAATACTCTCATTTTTCTCTCTACAAGTGACAGGGGATTTTTCTGTCTATGTGTAAGGATTTTAAGTGTAATTGCAAAGTAAAACGCATTTCATGAGATGGATGCTATGAATTCAGAATAGTCCTAAATAAGTCAGGATAGGTTAGTCAGAGAAGTCTCCACAAGCTCCAAAACAGACAAATGTCTGTTTCCCTCAAGTCACCATGTGCAGGATCTGGCTCAACCTAATTTATGGTGTCTGCAGTGTAGATACCTGAACCTCGATTAGGTGTTAAGCTCCTATTAAAGTTAATGGAGAGTCTGAAGGTTGCCTAAGCATATCTTCTAGTGCCATATGAGATGCCATTAAGAATATGAGCTATCTGTATGAAGCCTGAAGATAAGACCCAAGACCTAGGGGTGACCTCTGCTCTCCAGGAGCAGCCTATGGGAGACAACACACAACATCTAACACATCAATAAGACATCCATGTTTAGGCAACTGAATTGGATCTGAGCTGTGCCTTGACTCTGATGGGAACATGGACAAACTCAGATATAGACACCTGTGATGCATAGCTTAAAGTTCTACTCAATATCTCATAATGAATGCAATGGAGGTGGTACACAAGTGCTGACAGTGTGAAGAATAACTCTTTTCACAGGGAAGAAAGGACAGAGGTAGGTTGTGGTACTATTAATGAACAGGAATGGCATATTTATGTGTGCTGGAAATAGAGCTGTGCAAATAATGGATTTTGGGGTTTGGTGGTTGAACTGAAAGTTATAAAATAAATTCCTTTCAGTTAACCTGGAATAGAATTATTTTTTTTTTTCTTTTTAGCAGGTTTGTTCACTAATATAAGGAACATATGTCTCATCTGGTTTGTTAATGACCAAGAACTAGATTGCTATGTAGCCTGTAACCATGGGTTAAGAGTGGTAGCTATATTCCTGTAGTTGTGGATTGAAAAGCTGAGAAAGGGTGCTGGGCAGGAACATGAGCTGAAAATCGCCATGCAACAGTATGAGAGGAAATCATAATCCTATTTTACAGCATGACTGGAAAGCTTATCTTCTATATTACATATTTTATGGGCTCTATTCTGCAACTTTTACTTTGGATTGCCTTCATGTGAAGTGCCACAGTACTTATTCACCTATGTGAGTGAGCAAAAGTGATTCATCATGCAAAACGCTTGTGAAACTGGACAGTATCTCTTATGTATCTATGTGTTCACCTGTCTCCAAAATATTCATCCAAACCCCATCATTTGAAGGGTATATGAGGCAGATTCTTATGCTATGACATCAGATTTAGACCTGAAAGTTTGTCTGGTTTAATTATGTTGTTAATTTGGTAAGATATGTCAGTCTAAACATGCTACTAGACTTTTGCAAGTATTGAAACTGCTGCAGGTCATACCCACTCAGGATCTGGAATAAGCTATAATAACATTAAAACTTACATGCTATGATAACTGTATTTGCACTAGAGTAACATAGCTGGGTGTTATATTAAAGCTGCTGGGTTTTACCCATTCTGAGTCAAATAAGAAAGCTCACATGAATAAAATGAACAGACTCTGAGTCCTGACCGACACAAAAAATCTATGTAGAGAAAAGTAAAAATCATTGTGATATTAAGTTCATACCCATGAGCAGTTTAAAGCTACAAATGTTCAGGAATATATAAATTGAATTTTTCAAAGAAGATACATCTTCATGCCTCATATTATCATATGGAAAGTTGTGCAGTTGGCAGCAAAAGTTGCTTTTCCTTAAAAAAAAACCCCAAAGTTATATTAATATTTACTTGATTGCCTGATAAAAGTAATACTACAAAAGAGTATTGCAAAACCTTGGAGGCTTGGCATGCTTTTCTGTGTGGGTGGAAAAATTTGCTGAAGCCAAGCTGGAATGAATCATGAAACTGCAGCATAAAAAATATACTAGAAGATCTATATTTTTTGAAAGATGACAGCTAAAGTAATAAAGATGTGGGCCTTAGAAGTATATGCAACATAAACATGTTGCTGGAATAATATCGGGTGGTATATGATTACACAGGTCAGGCTATGATTGCAAGGACAGCAGTAGGGTTTTGGCCTTCCTTCACAAGCTTAGGCTCTGAACTGAGGTATTGACGTGAGGAGCCCCATCACCCAAGACTTTCTCAAGGAAAACTCAATAGGGACAGGATTTCCTTTACCCTATAAGTTCTAAAGGACATATTAAGGGGTATATTAAGAGAGATAATTTCATTTCTTTCACTGCATCTTCTATATTAGTGATAAATGTCAAAATAATGGCTCACAGGTTAACCCAACAGAGGTTGGCAGGAGGTCAGGTTTCTTTAGCCTTTATATTTCTCATGTCTCAATACTTACGGGACAACTTCAGGGAAAGGCACACAAAATTTGATTGCTATGCTGACACCCAACTTGTCTTCCTATCACCCTGATGCTATAATTACCATGTTGAGGTAAAGAGGTGTGTAATGCCACGTAAAAATAAGAGTGCCTTAATTTCATGTGTAGGCATCTGTGAATGTGTTTGAAATGATGCTGTTTAAAAGAAAGGCAGGGACCACCCCATCACCTGGAGGCCAAGCGATTCTGGCTGCTTTTCATCAACACTGCCTAACACCAGTCCTTTTTATAGCAGATTCATCCTGGAGACTGCATGGAGGGACAATCTTAAGGACAGGGCCAAGGAACGAACTAAGATTCAAGCAGAATGACCACCAAGAGTCTAGTTCATAGTGAATAAATTCACTAGCGGGTTATCTGTTTAAATGTACTGCTGATTTACCATAAGTAAAGAGGTATTGAAGATAATCCTGGTGTAGTTATTAAAAGGTATGTTATGTAAAATATATCATATACACTTACCTTATCAACTCTTCTAGTCCTGTGTTTCTTCTTTTTATGATAAACTTTAAAACATATTCACCAACTGACAAACATGGAATTATGTTTGGAGCATTTATTTATGTGCAAAGTTTTATGATATTTGTAGAATTTAAGCCATAACACTTCTTTGGATGGACCAGCTTAAGAAAAGAGGAAGCAGAAATACCAGATGGACAGAGAATTGACTTCATTGGTGCGATTTAGGGGCTGAATTTTGGATTCTTTCTTTAAAAAAAATGAGGTGCAAGACTGTTGAAATATTTTCAAGGAGTTGTAACATTTCACTGAGAATGAGTAGTTTGAAACAACAACAGCAAAAAAAAGAATTATGTACTCCTTTTTGAAAGGACACCAAAAAATAGTAAAGAAGAGCAGACGGATCAAAACTCAAGTAGGACTATGCTCAGAAGTACACATGAACAGGAGCGGGATGTGCTTGTGCCTGTATAGCTACTTCTTGCAGCTACTTCTCCCTACCTCATGCATATGTGTGAGTAAGATCCCAGGGCTCTTATCACTCACCCAGTCTGGATTTGAGGCCACTCCCTAGGCAAGCTCATTTGTCAGGAGCTTTGGCTGGGCATCATGCGATGCATTTGGCCTCCAGGCCTTCACTTGAGGAATCTTGCTCCAAGGTCCAAATTCTGCCACTGTTTCTGTCATTGAACAGTCCCTTGTTTCCCAATCCATTCACTATCTCTCAGCTCTCAACTTGACCCTCAATTAGTAACACAGATAAAGCATTTATTTACATGACACTGCAATTTTTATTGTCATCAGAGAAATTCTCTCTGGGTGATGTCTCCATGTGCTACCTCTAACAATTGAATGAGTGAGTAGTTGTGAAGGGGTGTGGGAAACTGAAAAACAAACTCTTGAGCCACATCCATGTCTCCATGACTGAAGTATAGCAGCCCTGCTCAGCTCTAATGCATTTGTGCCTATGCATCCACGTAAGTATTGTAACTTATTTTACAGTTGGTTATTTATTATTGGCTTTTCTATTCCATAAACACGAGCACACTTTAAAACGTGTGACTGGATTAGGGTGCTGGTGGTATTCACAATAAATGAAAGTTTTAAGCTTCGCAGAGCTTACATATATGTTCAGTATAATATATAATAGAGCCTTTTCACTCTTTTTTCATTTCACATAAAGCTAGGAAAAATGTGTTTTGTATCAATACTTTTTATAAGATAAGGAAACACATTTGAAAAATATATATTCAAATAACTTTAAGAAGAAAATGTTTAAGAAATACAAAGACTAGAGAAAATAATTATTCACAGTATTTTTACCAAACAACCTTTTTTTTGCTATCTATATTTAATCAATACAAAATTAGGAAATGAAGACAAGAAAGTGTATGGATAGACAGAGCATACTTTCTGTAGTTAGCCAAACAGTAAAGATACCTCTAGTCTAGTACTGTATTCAACAGCTTTTTCATCACTGACTGTGAGCAACATTTTTTATGCAGAAGCAGTGTCTCCATGTTCCCGCAGGAAATTCCCATGGGGCTTCCTGGTCATTTTAATTCTGGTTTCATACTGTTTTCTTTCAGAACATTTCATATTCTCTTCTGTGTTTGCAGCATATCTGGCAGTAGTTGAGGGTTTGCATGTTCGTTATAAAGCAATTCTTTCCAAAAGCCCACACACAACATCTCTCAGAGCTTGGCATTCCCTATCCTAAGAGAAAATGTGAGGTTCAACTTTTCACTTCTCTCCCAGAACCCAAGGATCAGCAAGCAGATGAACAGTCAGTGAAATAGTTTGCGTTTGCCTATGTCTGAATGAGCTACATCAAATACTACCATTGATTTTTCTCATGGAAAGAGCCTAGAGCTAGAATCCAGGATTTTGCAAAGGGGTATCTTGGATATACCTCTGCCCTTTGAAGATTTTTCCTTTCCTAAGCTGGTACCATTGCTCTTTCATTTAGCAGTGGGTTCCTTGGTAGGAAACTTGCTGGAAAACAACAGAAACATATCAACCAGAAACTCCAGCTAGTAGACACAGTTGCAGGAAACAACCAAATTGGGGACAGCAGACAACTTCTATGGGAAGGAGATTGTGATAGCATATATACACCCCTGATGTGATGGAGGCCCAGGAACAGGTAGTGACAAGGCGAGTTAATTTCCCCAGCTCTTACAAAATGACACAACTAGTGGTAACTGCTAAAACCCCCTAGACTCCTAGTCAGACATTCAGTAGTTTGAAGTCCTGTAGGTTATCAGGGAGGTATGTAGGGTGCAAGAAGCTATTAAAAGAGCACAGAGAAGACATAATGCAAGGAACCTTTCTAAATAATTTGTTTATTCAATGGTATGACTATGATATAAACACTTTCTACCTTCGTCAGTGCCTTCAGGAATCCAGTAGTATAAGGAATGCTAGGACAAATAAGACAAATATCCCCATATCTGTCTCTGCTAGCACCCAGCAACAGTTGCTTAGAATAAGTTGCAACAAATGAGTAGGATATTTCTTCTTAACATAGTTTTCTGGATTTTTATGATTGGAAGAGTTTGAAGTTGTATCCAAATCATTGTACTTAACGGTCACTGATGAACTCTTCTGCTGTGTTTGTTTAATTCCACTTTGAACTCATTCATGCTTTTGTCCCTCTGCATTATATACATGGAATATGTAGTCAGGCATTTTATGAAAAATTCTACGACCCCTTTACTACTAGCTTAATTAGGTGGCCTCCATTTTGTGAATTTTTTGGGAATAGTGCTTCTCTAACACAGTTATAGAGATCTGTATAACTTCAGTTCTTCACTAACTGTTCTTCAATGGGAAGAATCCTTTGTTTTGTCATTACTGTAGAGGGTAAGGAACATAAAGAATATATAATAAATACAGATGTAGGAACTGGAAGTATGATGAAAGTATGATATCTAAATGTTGTGCATATTGCTACTATTAATTATCCATTTAAATGAAAAATGGCTAATTCTTTAGTTCCAAATAGATAAATTAAGTGCCTTGGTCCTATTTGTTTCATAGGAGAACTAGATTCAGAGGGGGTTATAGAAGATTTCTGTGTTGTGGTCCACCTAAACTCAAACACTGGACCTTAATCCAAAGCAAGGGTTTAAGTGTCTTGTACAGTCATATGCCTATGGAGTCAGTGGTTATGGAGGAATTTCAAAAGAACATGTAACCTGCTTAGGTTAGTCATGTCTCCATGCTTTTTTTTAATGTGTGAGGTACTGTTTGTCATATTTGTGGTGGCTGAATATGCAATTACCAGGTGCTTAACTTCTGCACACATCATGAAGGAAATATATAACTTTATAACTTCTGCTGCAAGAACCAGAAACACTAGATTATGAATTTAGATAATTTGAATAACAGGTCTTTTTTCTAATATTTTTCATGTCATTTTATTTAAAAAGAAGCATTAGTACTCCAATATGAAGTCTGTGCCACTAGAGACATCAGGAGTCAATGCACTGTAAAGTTAAATTTGTGTATTTACCTTATTTACATTCGTGGAATTATATTTTTTTTTCCAGTGACATAACTACGTGATTTTTTTTGTTAAAGTAGACATTAGAATATCTTACCTTATTAACATTCTGAAAACCTTACTGTTAATAAGGAAGATCTCCAATGATCCATACATGTTCTAATTCTGGTGAGCATGTCCCCAAAACCAGTGAACTTGGCTTCCTGATGTCATCATTGACCTTAAAACTACATCTGCACTCGCATTGCCCTTACACCTCAGTGAAAGTTATGAGAGATGAAGCAGGAGTAACTTTCTCTTGAGTCTTGCGTATGATACTGTGATTGCCAGACAGAAGCCCTTGGCAGAATACTCTTCTCTGAGCAGCAGGAAACCATTCTTCTCTGAGCAGGTAACTTTTTTTTTCTTTTGGTAAATATTTAGTTATAGTTTTTATATATAGTTATATGAATAGTTCATAAATAGTTATATTTAGTTAGAGATAGCGTTAGTGCACAAAATTCTGTTCATCACTTCAAAACCAGCCAAAGCAGCTTTTGTAGTTAGGGCAGGGAAATTTTTTTTCCCAGTATCAAGGACTGTTCTATAACTAAGCAGAGTATTCTGATGTCAAGAATCACCTCTCTTGCCCTTCAGTGTTGCTAAAACAATTGTCCACGGAAAGCACTTTTTAGCCTTCAGGAGTGGCATATTCCAGAAGAATGTTCCATCTCCCATTCTTTCCCTGAAAGATCATAGGAAGCTGAAGAATATTGCTGCAAACATTTCCTTTCAGTTTAGAAGTGCTGTAGCCCATGTTCCATTCTAAGGTTGCCACAGACCCCGTCATTTTTTAGGAGTCTTGATGTGAGAATTGGCTCAGACCAGGATCCTGTGTGCCTTCTGTTAAGAAGGTTTCAGGGCACCAGAAAAGCAGCCAAATCCTCCTTGACACAATGTCCTGACAGTGGTTGGAAAAAGCATTTTTCCTCAAGGGACTGAAAGGGTGGATTGCATTCCTTGGTCTCGGGAAGGGAGAGGCTTCATGTAATTCTCAAAAGGTAGCTCTTGGCTCATGCTTGGAAGGACAGCTGTAGGCAAGAATAGTCACAGCAGCAGTGTCAGCCTTCTAAAACATTTTTTTTTGGTAGAAGAGTATTGATAACACATCACTTAGGACAGCTAACAGAAGAGTCTGACCCCTAGGCAAACTTTCACGCTTGCATTCTCTACAGTGGTGGGTCATATGAGCTGCACTTGCCTCTTCGGTCGTATGCAGCCTGTGGCATGCAGCTACAGTAATAAGTAGTGCTGAAAGGAGCACCTAATTCAGCCTGCTGAGGTTATCTCCTCTGTGAAAGAAACATTTATCATCTTGAAAACATGACAGTGAAATATTCCCTGTTCACTCAACTAACTCCTGCTTTTGATGGCAATACTTTTAGACCTCAGAAAAGGATGAAGACGTGCTGCCATGGCCCTTTCCTATTAAGTCACTCATGATAAAAATATCAGAGCTAGACCATCTACAATGAGGTGATAACGAGAGTCAGAAGAGGAGCTCTTTCTTGTGGTGAGCAGTAAGTCCAATGAAGAAAGGAATGGCAAGAAGCACCTGTAGAATTATGACTTTTGGTATGTCTGCATTGTCAACTTTTTTTTTTTTTTCCTGGTTGGTCATATCATATATTTGTTAATTAACTTTCAATATCTCTTCTGGACTGAATCAACTTATTTCCTATGAGAGTATAACTGGTTCTGGGGATACTTTGCTGATGACAATATGGACACATCTCTAGCAGTTTGTTTCCTTCTGTCTTCCACATTTCTCAAAACTATGCATCAAGCATGCCCAAGTGAATAAGTGCCATATTGCCAGACATGTAACATGTGCCCTCCTGAAGAACTGTCCACTGTCTGTAATGCAACATTCGTAACAGAGGTGTTGAACTGAAAAAATGCACACAAAAATGATTAGTCTGTGTGCTGGTCTTGACTGAGATAATTTTCTTCAAAGTAGCTAGTACAGAGCTGTTTTGGACTTGTGCTGAGAACAGTGGTGATAATACAGAGGTGTTTTCATCATTGTTGAGATGAGTCAAGGCCTTTTCTCCTTCTCACAGTACCCCACTAGCAGGCAGGCTGGGGGTGCACAAAGGGCTGGGAGGAGCTAAGTCAACTGCCCCAGCTAACCAGAGGGATATTCCATATCATATGATGTCATGCTCGGTTTATAAAGCTGGAGGAAGAGGAATGAAAGGGAGATATTCAGAGTTATGGTGTTTGTCTTCCCAAGTAACCATTATGTGATGGAGCGTGGCTTTCCTGGAGGCTGCTGAACACCTGCCTGCCTCTGGGAAGCAGTGCATGAATTCCTTATTTTGCTTTGTTTGTGCGTATGGCTTTTTGCTTTAGCTGTTAAAATGTCACTGTCTCAACCCATGAGTTTTCTCACGTTTATTCTTCCGATTCTCTCCCTCCATCCCACCAGGACAGGAAGTCAGTTAGCAGCTGTCTGGTACTTAGTGGCCAGCTAGGGTTAAACTGTGACAGCATGCCTTAGAGCTCCAGGGAAGCTGTGATGCTCTCACTTGATGCAAAAGAGGTCCAAGCCAATATGGACATGAAGCACCCTGTAGTACTTCGCCTGGTGGGCCACAGATCTCTCTTTTGAGAGAATATCTTTGGCAGATGCATCCTCTGAACCCCTAAAACATCCTTTTGTTAGCACCAGAATAAGTTTGAGTTCCCCAAACCCTCATTTTGGCAAGACAAACAGCAAATACCTCAGGACTGTTTTCTTCGGGTGGAGATACTAAGGAATTCCTAGAGATGACACAGAGACAACCTTGTCTTCCATATTCTTGGATATCCTTGCATACTACAGTTAGCTCAGCTGGCTAAGCTGGTTAACAAATGATAGCTGAAGCTGATGAGAAATGTGTATTGGATACTGACAGATGTAATACTGGCCTCTAAAACAGATACTGTTAAGAAACTATTATGAAACTCATGTGTTTCTGTCTCTTCCTTTGTCCATGAAATAGGGAAATTCTGGCACGGTAAGGCTACCGAATTCCATAAGGACAGAGTCATGTTTATGTCTCACATAGAGCTTTTACATACCATGGTCTCATCCTTGCTTTTGTACCAGATTACATATTTGATTAGTCTTTTCTCAAAGCCTGACTCTGACACAATGGCACCAAACCGCATATTCTGGATATACAGAGAGCTCTTTTTAAAATCAGAAGGGGGCCAAAGTTTTCAGTTTTCCCAATGTTGTTTGCTAGTTTCGCAGATAGGACAGAAAGTCAGACAGTTAGCCAGAGGCTATTTAAGTGGGTGTCTAATTGCAGTAAGTTTGTTATGAGCTAACCAGATTAGATCTCACAATTCAGGCTAGAGATCATGCCACTACCAGAGTGCCGGCAGCCTCTGTGGCTTCCCTGAGAAGTGTGCCTATCTCTGAAATCTGGAGGAGACCTGGGATCAGGCAATAGATTTATGCATTATTCTTGGGTCAAAAAATAAAACCTGAAGCTTGCATTCACAGAGGTGTCCCACAGGCATTATTTAAGGTAGTCTCCAAGTACTCACCTCCTACACGTAAGGTCATTGCTTGTGAGTCACGTCAGCAGAAAGCATAAGGATGACATGAAGCGATGTCAGTTATGGAAATTTCCATTACTAGGGTTTCCCTTTGGCAGAATAAAATGGTCGCAGTAACTGAGAATTCTCGGAGATGTTGCCCAACCTATCTTCTCTTCACTACTGTGGAGCTTTATAACACCTGAGTTCTGTAACAGCAAAAACAAATTCAGCCTTGGTGCAGCGTATGGAGGAGCTTTAAGGTACAGGTGCAAGCTCAGTGGGTATGGCTGGCCAAAATAATCCAACTATAAGGAGATGAAATTCAGGCATGCCAAAAGTGAAGTGCGAATGGACAATGCGTCTGAAACTGCCGTGGTTACTGCAGGGTAAGTAATGACTTCAGCTTGCCAAAGGGAAATCCTGCTCACTGAAATTTTCCATAGTCTTCATAATTTCTTGACTTTGTGAGAGCTGTGCCAGCTCTAATGAATAATAATTGCATGGTGAACCTTTGGTTTTATTATCTGTTGTTTGCCATAAGAACTTGAAATCTAGGTGTTGACAATGACATACAGTAAAATCAACTGACTTGACCAGTCTGGTCTCAGTTGTAAGCCTGCTGAAAGCAGTGTGAAGTCTAAATGGTGCAATCTGCATCAGGAAATCAAAAAGTAAAGGAAAAACCACCCTTTTTTTCCCCCCAGACTAAGATGAAAATTAGTTGCTAACCTCACTGACAGCAAATAATGGTTTCTGCATTTTTCTTAGATGTTGTGTTGTTATTGGATGTATTTTCAATGCACTGTATGAGGTAATGCTTTATGTTTCTTAAGAAATAAGCCTGAGGCATGTTCATAGTTGGCATGGTGGATAATACTTTTAGTGGGGAGGGTGGTAGTGTGCTGATGATGTACAAAAGATAAAGGAAGAAAAAATACATTTTTCTGCATGTTTAAACTTTTTAAATTAGTAAATGTGATCAACTCAATGTGATGATTCACTTGAAAAATGACACTGGGAAAATAGGCCTAATTTATAAATTGACTTGCTTTTTCTACTGCCACTCCCATAAAATACAGGTAAATAGAATGCACCATACATGCTCTAAGAAGAACCGTTCTTCCTTTTACTAATCTGTCAGTCGTGAAACATCATATGTTGGTCTTTAGTCGTGCTATTGCTAGATCTTACAGGAAAGCAAGAGTAGATGGGGAAACTCTTCAGGAAACGAGTTGTGCAGAAGGAAGTGATGTTAATGAGTCACTAGGCTGTATTTTTCACTCTGAGTCAGAACCAAGCTGGCGCTTGGCAGGCTCCTGAGAGTGCATTTGCTGTTGAATTGTCACTTTTTAGGTGAACAGACGATCCCATGGTGCTTTTCAGAGTTGTGGTTCTTGTGAACTCCTTGTTTGAGGATTACATGTAGCTTTTCCTACTCAAAATTCTCATGCACTTTGAAGTGAGCATTGTCTGTGTCTCCTCATTTCCTCTCCTCCTTTATCATGTTACGTCACCCAGTGCCTAGCACTAATTGCCCTCTTTTTCACTACTCTTACGTGACATCTCTAATTCAGAGACTCTTGGAGTCAGTAATAGTCTATAATGATCTCAGGTGCTTCTGACATAGGTCTGAAGTATTTTGCCAAAGGAAAACACCTCAGTTCTCAGATACTTTCTTCATCCTACAATGACATCTTTGAGAAAAAGACCAACAGCAATTATGTTAAAATAACATTTTAACTCCAAAATGTTGTTACCTAGGAAAAAGACTGCCCCTGATGTTCCTGCAACCTGCTGACACAGGGCTTGTATTCAGACACTCATGAGCTCCTTCTCATCATCTTTCTGAGACACTCTTTCCAGTGCCAGTGAGGTGCTCTCTTTTATTTGTGTCTCCCTATGTGATTATAAGCTTGACAGTCACTGATGTGAATGTATGAACTCCTTCATTATCATTCTACACATAAAGGCATATTTTATGTTAACACATAGACAGCATTGTTTCTCTATTTCAGCACCAGTCATAAAATTAATACCTCTCCTTTTCTTGACAATTTCTTATTTTATCAATAAAGGAGTTCAACATTATTAAGACTCTTAGATGACACAGATTACATAGCCTTTTCTATTCTTACCAGTTCTTGTAGCTAGGTTTGACATAAACACATAACCTTCAAACATACTATTGCATGCCACCTGTTTCAGAAAGGTTCTGGTTGGTCAAAATTCTGTTTGCGTTTTGATAACAAAGGTGACTTACTGTCCCTTCCTGAACACTTGGTGTTCAGACAAGTTGTTCAAGTTATTTTATATGTATTGTATACACAGTATGTATTTATATAAACACGAGTTCCTTCAATCTATCACACAGTCCGTCATGGTGAGCATAAAGAAAACCTGTTCTCCCAGCTCTGCAGATGGCAGAGAGAGGCATAACAGAGCTTAGAGCAATATCAATATTGCGACCATATTTAAACAGTTTAAGGCATACAGATGGTAAGCCTTGACTGGGCCTTTTAGTTCTTTTAAACCATAGTCAATATGGGGTTTATCACTTAAGGGAAACAGTGAAAGGTCTTTCTACAACCTCAATGCAACCATCGTTCTGTGGGCAGATAGCAGTGTCATTTATAATACAAAACACTGCTGTCTCGGAAATCCACGTACTCACAGCATAAAGAACTTTTTGTATCATGGCTAAGTCTCCGTAGAGCTGGAGATGAAATATTTTACTCTAGCACCTTGAGCCAAGAGGCATATGAAGGTGATTTCTTTTAGAAGTTGATTCAAAATTTGATTACCATACAAAGGACTAAGTTGCCTCAACATAGCTGCCTAATCCTATCTGAAGTAGACTCAGACACCTAAGGCATCTGGGTATATCCAAGACACCTGCATGGGACTAGCAGATATGGGATATCTGTGTCATTCTGCAATAGCAGCTCTTGATCAGGTAGGATAACATATTGTGTTTGAATGGTGTTAAATGTCAAAGTTTAAGCAGTTAATATGAGTCACATGGACAGGACTCTTACCACAAACTCAGATTACTGAAGGTGGATGTCTTCATATAGGTGTTTAGATGGAAGCCTGGTGGTTAAGTTCCCATTATAGTCAAGGTAGTTTAGTCTGGCTACTTGCAGGTGGGACATTTGAAGTTACATGCAGATATCTTGTACACCCCCAGGGCATCTCACATGGTTAGAGGCTAAGTATGTGTACAAGTAAATGAGACAAGACTGTTCTCTGTTCCTGAGGGCAGGTGGAAAGATGTATCTCACAAGCACATAGCGCAAAGATCCTTCATCCCCAAAACAGTGCAACAGCACCCACAGTTTCCCTAAGGGAACAGCTCTTAGACCATGCCATCCTATAAACCTTTTTCAGGTTCCTTCTGGCATGTTGCTAGCCTAGACTAAAACCAGTCTAAGTGTATCCTAAAACATAAGACAATACAGATGGTCCCAGGACAGTGATAGAGCCCATACTTGGACCACTTCTGAACCTCTGGGACACAACATGAATGTAGTTTCAAGCAAATGATTTTTTTTTCCATCCTCCTGAGAAAAGTATAAAATGTATTTTTATTTTCAAAAACCAAGGTATTAATATCTAATGTATTTAATTCTCAATTTTGACATTTCCTCTGTTCAAAAGCTTTAGGAAAGTTCATTGTCTTAAATATATGTGGAAGAACTGGCATATAAATATAGCTATGGTTATTTCTGTAACACCACAAAATGCAGCAGACCACCACACAGCCCTTAATTATATAATTTGATAAATACTACAATTTATGTATTTCTAGCCCCCAAATCATTATGGCTTTATGTCTTTTTCTTTCTATAAATAAAAATATGATATTGCAAGTGAATCGAGAACCTATTCTAGCTACTTTTCAGATATGTCTCTAATGCTCGATGGCTGTATTTCAGAGATTCAGCTCCCACCAAATGTCATGTCTTCAGATCTTGAGAATGCACTCCTGAGACCTAATATCTGCCCAAGTAGACTAGCAGAGAGAATAGGAACAAGCATCTATACAACTCAGCATGCTTCTAAACAAATATTATTAGCTTATAAGCAGGGCTGCATTATTATATTAACATATTTTTTCCGGTTCTATAGGGAGCTCGGAGAGGATCAAAGGGTCTTTGTATAGTACTCCATTGTGTGATGCAGATAGATTTCTAGTGTCAGTTATAAATTTAAATTTGGAGTAACTTGGGGCTTTCATAATATAAAAGTAATGTAACTAAGAGAAGATTCAGGTCAGTATTCTCTTAAATTAAAGACTATTTACTCCCCACTTTTCTGAAAATCCATCTTTGTTGCTGTATCTCAAGATTTTATTATGAACCTTAATGATAGTTAATATATTTCTTCAAACAACCTCCTTGAAGTATTATACATACAGAAGAATCTCAGCTCTTGTTCCACATTAAATAGGTTGCAGAAATACTGGAAAATTTGAACTCTGTATAGCTCAAATGTAGCTGATCTAGATAAGAGGGAATTTTCACCGCCATCAAGGTATGTCATTCACTTTTTCAACATCCTTGTGTAGTTTTCATAAAGAGAGAGAAAGGAAGAATTTATTTTGTTGTAAGATTTTGACAATGTAATAACTTGATGGAAGTATCTGCATTAAAAAAAATTACTCAAGTCTTAATTTCAGACAGAGAATTAGTAATAATTGACACATTCTGTGTCTTATTGACAACAAAGGAAAAAAGTTATTAACAGAGTTGTTCATTGACAGTAGCTGCAAGAAGTTATGCACAAAATCCTGATTTAATTCCAAAAGTTACATATACTATGGTGGAGGTGGAGTTTTACTTGCCAGTCTAAAAGAAGAAAAAGCTACAAGAGACAGGCCTGTTTGTATCCTTTTTTGAATGATGTGGTTAACAGGTATGCTCATCGTATTGGCATGCAAAAACAGTGGCTGCATAGAGAGATACTCTAGCAAAAACATGCATTCTATGTAACTGGAAATGCATGAATCAATCTCTTAGTTCAAAGTGTTTTCCCCCATTATTTTCAAGGAGCAAGCCCATCTAATTCTGCTTGAGGCAGGAGCTGTGTGGCTGGGCATAGTAAAACTGTGTGTTGTTTCCCCATATAACTGACTTGTAAGCCAAGACACTGAAGGGCACATTTCTGAAGCCTCCAAGGGCTCCCAGTCATACTGGCAACAGGCTGGCCTTTTCCGAGGGAGGTGTCTAGTCTATACCTCCTAACCAGTCTCACCGACTGTGTTTGTCTGCCTCTCACAGACTGCTTTGTGATGGGCATCCACCCCCCTGCACGGCTGTGCCAGAGCAGCGAATAAACAACGGGATACCCTGGCACTGGGATACATTTTCATAACGATGAAACATAAGAATTGCACAGACCGTGTGACTCAACTTCCCACTTCAAAGATGAGTTACTTCAAGACTTTATTATGGCCAGACAATGCCCAACCCTATGTGAGAGAAGTGGGGTTGAGGGCAAAAGCAGCTTACTTTCCTGCTGCCTCTTGGCACAGTCTGGGCTGGAGGAAACTCACAGCCAGCAGACCTATCCTGTCCACCTACAGCTGACTGGGAACAGGTAAACACAGTATTTTGGCAAGTCATGCTGCTTTATTCCCTCACAGAGAAAATCAGGCAACAATCCCTTTTGGAGACCAAGAGGCTCAGGAGCAGCCTCCTACTTGACTCACATGAGCTAGTTCTTTCCCAGTCGCTTGCCAAAATGCCCGAATGATAACCATCTCTACCCAAAAGAGTGGCAAAGCTGTTAAAAAGTTCAGCTGAGTGAATTGTTTTAGAGTTTGATTCACAAGGGACTGGATATCAGGACTGGGAGGCATTTTCTAAAAGCAATTACATGGATTAATTGCCAAAGCAGAAGGCTCTTTTTCTCTTCCTGGAGAGCTGTGGATGGTAAAATATGTTTTTAACTTACATGCTTTATTTACTGATGTTAGATGAGATCAAGCTATGTGCCATGTATTTCTGTTTACCATTTGGGAAATAATGTCCAAATGCACCTGCACTTATCTTTGAAGCTGGGATGTGTTACTCCAGACTGGTAGGAGTAGAAACAGAGGAGGATATCTGATGTGGTAATCTGGAAGTGTGGTGTCAGGTGCCTTATTCCTGAACTTTTCGGAGCACCATTTCACCCATAGTTTACATGTTCATGCTAATTTTTACTCCAGCCCCATAATCATAGAATCATAGAATCCTTTAGGTTGGAAGAGATCTTTAAGATCATCATAATAATGACTGTTTAGTTTTGAGAGAAAGCGTAAACCTTAACTGACATTAAATAAACTCTGACAACACTAAGATAACATGTCATACTGAGCATCTCAAGGTAGAAATATTTTAAATATGTATTATAGAACAACAGACAAAGATCATGATGATACGAAGAAATTAATTTTGTGGTTCTGGTGCTGAACTATATTAGCTCAGTTCTGGAGCTTTACGAAATTCCTGAAATGAAAGGAGTGAATTTTTTGGAAGGTTTTTACAGTTATATAAGTGAGATGCTTTTGTAGTCTTATATTCCAAATATGATTTCAGGAACTGTAGCAGTACTTTGAAACTCTGCTTCAATAGTTTAAGAGAAACCAGTCTGCATAACAAGAAAGAAGTAAGCTGAGTTCCCAGGCAGTAGCATCATGGTATGGGATATCATAGCATGAGACATATTTTTTGTGCCAAAATTTAAATTTTTCAGTCCTTTTTTATGCACCTTGCTCACCTCCATGTCATGTGGAACTCTTTGCAGAAAGAAGAAAATGTGCCATGCTTGTGTATGTCATTATTCCGTGGGCTGAATTTTCAATGGAGGAGACTGGGGAGATCAGCATTAAAAGTGTGTGAAGGACATCATGACAGGCCAAAATGAACTGAAATACTACTCCTTCTTTTGCTTCCTGCAGCTACCTCAAAGGATACATTACACTGGGCACAGGGTCACTGCAAGGTTAATCCTCCTCCTCATCACCCACAACAAGGGTACTGAAGATGAGTATGTTATGATCTTGTAGATCATCCCATCACCAAGCAGCTCCATGGTGTGTGCCTGAGGCTGCTCAGCCAAGCCCAGCTCTGTGCAGGGACTCTGTGGCAAACCACAGCTTAGCCTTTGCAGCAGGTCTTCGTTGTCGCCTGGTAGCATGATGTCCTGCACATCCCTTATTATGCTGAAAAAGCAGAGTTCACATTTAGGTCATTGGAACAAATACATTAGCTGCACTCAAAACCTTGTGGACATTGCTTTTCCCACCATCTACCAAAGAAAATCCAGGCTAGGTCCAAACTGCACACGCATGCACGAGACCAATGCACTAATGCCATTCAGCTTCAGCTACCGAGCTACCTTCTTCTGTGTGCATACCTCCTGGCATCTGATTCAGCACTGCTGACTTTGGATGTCTAATATTCAATTGTCTAAATATAATCTACTAACTTTGCCCTTCAGTGGAGAGAAATAGGCGTGTTCAGCTTGTGATTCATCTACCTACCTGAGATTCCTGTCTTACACAGGGATGACTTGCCTCTCTCTCACCATTCACTAAAGACAAAGCCTGAACAGCTAACTTCTGAACTTTTGGAGATTTAATGTTAAATGAGATTAATCCATGCCTAGGTGATTACTGATGAACTATTTGACTATGGATGATAAAGTGGAACAAGTATTATTAGAAAAACTAAAATTCAGGTACAAGTTAAAATGGCTTTTGTGTTGAATTCTGGTGTCATATGTGTGCAATATATTTTTATATTGAAAAAGGAAAAAAACCCTTTTTCATTCACCTGTGAATTAAAAAAAAAAAATAAAAATTGAAGGTGTGTTAGTGAAGGTAACTAGCTGTCGTAGCTGAATCTTTAATGATATGCCATAACATTACATGCTGTCCCCTCAAAATCTGTCCTCGTTATGTAATTGCATACATGTACTATAGTATATGTAAGAGTAGTTCTGAATTGAGTTTGACTTGTTACCTGTATGGCACAGTAGAGATGGATAGGTGTACACTTGTGTGCATCTATGGTGGGCTGTTCCATACACCTACGTGCAATGTAACCGCTGGGATGTCAAACCTGTAGGACTTGCCCCATCCTTCATTACTTATTCATATTACTTTGCTACTAGAAAACAACCTTGAAGATGTCACCGAGGATATCTTGACCTAAGATGGTGAAAGACACCGTAATGAGCTCTAATCCCCTTTATACCCACTATTTCAGTGGCATTTACAGGAAGACAGCAGAGATTGCATGCTGCTCTTTTATGTTGCCAAAGAATATGCCACCAAGCCACAGAGAGATGTGAGCCTGAAAACAGCCCAGATGCTCACAGTGATATTATCCACTTTCGGGGCTGTCCCATTCCAGGACTGGGACAGTGATGACTTCACTTTGAACAAATCAAGCACAGTTGAGGATTAAGCCTCATCAATATAAGAAAAAGACAAGTAAAATAGGAGTGTGCTTTAATCATAGCTAATTTATTTAGAACATGTGCCCAGATTTTGAAGATTTTCAGTAACTCCTTTCTATTGTGTTTATTGCATGCAGAAACTGATTGTGTTGTGATTAATGAGCTGCTCTCAAGAACAAGAAATCAACTAATTGCTTAGATTTAAATCTCTACTTTAATAAAAAATTACGATCTTCACTCTAGGCTGTTAATTTCTGTTAATAATATAGGCAATCATTAATGTATAAATAATGAATAATAATTTTAAAAAGTAAATCAGCTGTTTTCTCAGCTGTAACTTTCAGGTTCTATTTAATTTGCTTATGAAAATACATCTCAGTGCCAAGTGTTGCCCTCATGTGTATTTGCCTCTGAAGTTAAGGAAAACTGTGTGGATCTGAGCTTAAAATCTGGATAAGTGGAATGGTTGTGTTTTTTTCTTTCACCCTGCTCACATAAATCCTCTCTGTGGACCTGATCCAACAACTTCTGAAATCAAAGGAAGCTTGTAATGACTTCAATGGATTTTGTAATAGAACAAAATTATCATTAAATGTTTTTAATGGAAAAAAAATTATAGTTCTTCAAAGCCCAAACTTTTCATGAGAAAATAGCTGGGTTTAATATACTCAGAACCTTGAAAACTGTTTGGAATTGTTAAAATGTACAAAAAATCTCTCTGCTTTTACATTTTTTTTTTTTTCAATTTTAGAAATACTGACTAGAATAAAAATAATGTTGTTCACACAGGATTTTAAATGTTTCCTTATTATCAAAATAAAAATATCAAAGTGTCTGAACTAATTATTCTTCTGTTTTCTTTCAAAATTTTTATGAAAATTGACATTTCCATCTTCATCCTTATTGGACTTTTTTTAAAGTATGACGAAAATGTCAATGGATGAAGAAACTAGTCTGTGAAGAAGTCTCTTTTGGTTCAGGCTTTTAGTAGCAGAATGACTGTGGAGCAAATTCTTACCTTGTGATAATGTCAGCTGTAATTTCCTTTAAGCTGAATTATGGCCACTGAAATGAGAGAAGAGTTTTCTCAACAGGACCTGTTTCTTTTTGTGCTTAAAAAAAATAAATTAAGAAAAAATAAAATTAAACTGTTTGTCTTTTCCCAACCCTACAAAACCCACCATCTGACATATTTGCTGTCACCAGAGGAGAGAAGCATTGATAACTTGAATCTGTCAGCCCTGTCTTCTGGAATGCTAATGAGTCTTGACACTCAGCTGTTAAGTGTAACTCTGATGGACAGACCTTTTAGTCTTCTCACTGCATTTCAGAATAAAGTAAGTCTTCTTGTTGTGACTAAATGTTGTCTGAAACACCTCAACAGAACAACCAAGAAAGTGCTTGCTGAGAAATACTCTATTGTTGCAGAAGGATTTCCATTCTTTATGGAAATATACTAATAAATTTAGGATATATGTCATTAAACTGAAATGAGATACTGTCTTGAGTGATAGAAGTTCAGTCAAAAGCTACTGAAGGATAGTCTTTTTCTTTAACAAGCTTTCATTTGCATTAACATCATGACCATCTGTGAACTTAAGAAAAAAAAGAAAAAAAAAAAAAAAAAGAAAAGAGGAAAAGAAGTTCAGCAGAACTGAGAAGGAATTGCAATAATAAAAAATTATTTCCATGATGTTGTAACTCGCAGGGCCAAACCTTTGAGTTAGAAATGATCATATACACTAAGGTGCGCTGGTCATATTGTAGATGGGCCAAGAGAGATGCATTTTTGTACTGAACTGAATTTTAAATTCACATTTTGCAGGATATGACATGTTCAACTTACTGTTGTTTGGTTGAACCTCACTGACTCTACACATACAATCTTGGCCCATGACATCAGAATTAACACGATTTGCAGTCTGATCTGCAAAAAGAGAAGTTGAAGTTTAGTTAAACTATTTGGCAATCCTCCAACCAATTCCATTGTGCAATTACTTACCAATATGATTATGCAAAGGTTAGGACTTGGTATGATACTCAATTTGTAGCTCCACTGAAAATGTGCTCAAGTGGTATAGAGACAGCACAATTATCTGTAGGATGTGAAATCAGACAGCCAGTTCTTTGTTTGTTATAACAACATGGAGGAGGTATTTTGCCAACATTCCCATAATGCGGGCTAGTGTCAGGCAACTGCACTTCATATCATGTCTAGGAATGAGCATCTGACATTTCCCAGGGCATTTTCAAGACCTACTATTTAACAGATATCAACGTGATGTGAACAAAGGAAAGAAAGCATCCATTTATTGCAGAAGTCAGCTTACAACCTTTTAAATCAGGAAAATCAGGGTTACAGACACCTTTGTGTGATCTAAAACCTGAGAAATCCAGAGGAATTCAACAGCTGCCACTGGATCAGGTCTTATAAAATATTCAGCAAGTTGTTTCAACCAACCCCCCTATTTTAGAATCTAAAACAGAAAGGAGAGGTGCTTTAACCTCCCAACTAGATGTGATGTTGATGCTGTAGAAACCTGGCAACAATGGGGAACAAGGGTGGTACAGCTTGAGCCCTGAAAAACAGGGTCAGCAGGCTTTATGTGAATGCTGAGTGTTTGGGACAATGCATACAGGAATAGACTTGCTATCAAGTAACCGTGAAAAAATAGGACAGATTATTCATCTGACTTGGCTGAGAAATTTTGAAATGAGGCAAAATGATGTCTGAAATTTTCTCAACTAGGACAACAAAACTGTAAATTTATGTAGGTGCCAACATCAATCTTTGCTTTAGCTGAACAGAGCAGACTTGGTACAGTAAATGTGACTCTCAGAATTCAAAAGGAATTTCTCTGGAAACCTTTAGCATAATTTAGGTCTTGAAAAAATTGCATTTCTTGGTTCCATTCAAATCCATTTCTCCACAATGCAGAAATACTGGACCAAACAGCATTACCTGTTGCAGTAACCTCCTTTGGCCCAGATGAAGACCAAGACTCAAGTAATATTTGAAATATAGCTCTGCAGTTCCTATACAGTCCATCACTGTGGTTTTTACATGCATTATTTTCAAGATCAGGTAGAAAAATGAGATTCTTGCTACGTAAGGTCATATACTCTTGTTTGTCAAACATATCAATCATGTCTCAGGTCTCTCTGGAGAGGCTACAGTATGAAGTAACTTAGGTCTTCAGTTCACTCCTGGGTCCATATTCTCTCACAATCCATGTTGCATAAATCTTCATTTGCTGCCAGGCCATTCTCTGTAGTAAGGCAAATAGTTCCCCTGGAACAAAACTCTGGTATGGTGGGTAAGGATAAGACTGCATCAGGTTTGTCTTCTGTCTTACACAGTCCTCCAACAACATCATTGCAGGCTTTGCAGCCTCAGACTCCTTCCAATGCCTTCATATCACACATCAGGACATATGACATCTATTTTCAATCTCATGTTAAAAGAATAAAAACTCAGTGGATAACAAAGCAGAACTCAAATTATCTTGGCTACTTATATAGTTATAAAATGCTAACTGTATACTATGAGAGTACCACAAGACAGCTGTATGGTACATCAGATCAGAAGTGCTGAGCTTTCTCTGAAGGAGCCTACATTGAGCAGTGCAGATGCAACCATTCTGTATCACTTGGCTGAGCGTCCCGCTGTCAGATTCTGGAGTGAATGTGTCTGTGTCACACTATGCAATGCTTTGCAGAAAGACTTCAACAGGGTTTGAATAAACCCTGTTTTGACAGAAGAATGAGGTGATATCAGAGGGATTAATGGTTTCTTTACTTAGCTTTTTAGTAAAAAAATGTCCTATCTTTTCATTCTGAAAAGTATGAAAAATGAAAGAGGGAAGACCACGTCTTCTTACTTCTATTTTTCTTCCCATCAGATATCCCAACTACCATCTCCCCTGAAAGATTTTCTTTAACATGGTTTGCAAAGAGCAGTGGGAGATACAGGTGAGGAATATACAGCTTGCAATAAGGAGTCCACTAATTAATCGGGACCATAGCAACAACCAAACAGAGTTTCAAATTTTCCAGAGCTATTTCAATAGCATTCCTGTAATCTTACAAAAAGTGAAGGGCTTGATATTTGGAAAAAAAAAAAAACAAAAACAAAACAAAACAAAAAAAAAACCCCACATGTTAACAACTGCCAGGTTCAAATAAAGGAAGATACAAATTTGAGAACATTATGTACTAAGACTAAGAAGTGTAGATGAAGGTTATGTCCATAATTATTATACCTACTGATTTAGGAATAATTGTCTACACATGTGAAGGTTTGCATTTTGATAGCTTGCCCAGAGTACATATTGGGTGATGCTCTGCCTCTCTCGATTGAATAATTTGTCTCTGGAGACAATACTTCAGAAGCAATGAGCCAATCTACCTTTTTTTTATTTTTTTCCTTTTACATTCTTTTTTTTTTTTTTTTTCTCCTTAGGATAATACCTCCCTACCTATAAAGTGTTATGGTGTTACGTCAGTACTGAATATCCAACTTTTATGGGAGTAAGATATTTAGTAGATAGTAAAACTAGGTGAGCAAGGTACAGGGCTGTAAGAGAAGTGTAAACAAGAAGTTTGAGAATTAGTTTTCCCAGTGGGCTGTGTTTAACTCAGAGGTCTAATTTGCAACTAAAGTAGTAATTATTGCTCATCTGGATACTGAAGAAAGGCTCATCTTGACACACACATTCATAAGTATCAAGGTAGCTTAAGTGACCAAATGGAGATGTTTCTGATGTAGATGGTCCCATCTGAGCTAAGGCCAGACTTAAAGGCAGAGGCTGAAATTTTATTAAATTGTTACAGCTGGGAAAATACAAGGCTTCAGACCTGCAAGGTCTTTTTCAAATCAGAAAGACTGAAAAGTCCAGAAGTTTTGCTACTTTTACCAACACTAACAGCTGTTCAAAAAGAAGATATTACCTCTGCCTGCAAACTTGCTTCACCTTTGTGCTTAGACAATGAAAGGTACAGCAATATCTGAGCTAGTCATCACTTTGTAGTCAGTGGAGACTTCGAAAGAACATGAATCTTTTGACCATTTCATATATCTACAGAAGTAAGAGATTAACTTTTTACTTACATTGTTCTGCTTTTCTTAATTGATATCAAGAGAAGATAAGGATGATTAACTCAGAAATGCCCCAGGTTAACTGATGTCAATCTTTCCTGATACATTTACATTGCAATGTACATTTAATCTATCTCAGATACTAGAAGTAGTACAACTGTGGTAAAGTGGAATTCAGTGCAAATTAATTCATCCTATGAAACTAGATTTTTAATTACTAACATTAAGAATATGAACTTGCTAATCAGCATAGCCTGCTGGAAATAAGAACTTAATGTGCTGAAAGACACTATGGAAATAACTGACTAGTGTGATGTGCTTTGTGACTATTGGAACAAGGAAGATCAAAAAAAAAAAAAAGCTATAAAAAGAGCCTTTTTATTCACTGCCAGCTGTATTGACTGTTGTGAGTTCCTAAGAGTCATCTCTATGAGTCATCTTCTCTTGGAAAAGACTTCCTCTTCTCCATCATTTATCACAAGATAACAGTGTAAGAAAATCCTATGATCAAAGGGCTTTCGGGTTACTGAGGGTTGATAAGCAGCAAATTTAGTTCTTGTTTCTACATAGAAATACTGCTTTTTTAATTATTCTATATTATTTTGAATATTATATATTTATTTGTACATATCAAAAGGCAGGTAAGTGTTCTGTGTTGATAGGGCTGGTAGAAAAAAAATGGGCAAAGATCCAGTCCAGGGCTTGAGAAGTCAAGGTTCCTTTTCCAGCCCGCTTCCCTGGGCACATAGCTTAGGCCTGTTTTTCAAAGGTATTTAGGCATCGCTCCAGTCAGTGTCGCAACGATTCTGTAATCTATCAAAGCTGTTACATGAACTAATAGCTCTAAGTTAAGTCAACACAGTTTAAGCAGAAAATAAAATGAAGTTTTTCACAGGCTAATTAACCCTTGTTAGTAGCAGACTATGTCTGCATAGGACAAATTCTCCAGACCCCATGTCTAAAGCAAGGTGGAAGTCTTTCCAAAGGATGTCTTCAGTAATACATTATAAAAAAATTTCAGTGCACTTTTGGGCCTCTGTAACGAAGAGTATCACAGTAGCTGCCGTGTGTCTCTTTGAGCTTCAGAATCTACCTATCTTACTTTCTCTGTCACATGACTGCTATTACCTACCTGCTTCTGTAGGGTCTCTTTATGGTCCTGTCTTTATGGCTGACAACTTTTGAGGTGTTCATCCGCTTTAGCAACCTTGGGAAACAGAGAAGTATTGCACCTATTTCTCAGGCAAGGCAACAAACAGCTACAGCTTGTCTTTAAGATATATTTTAGACTTACTCAGATTAAATATCACAATGTTTCCCTGACCAGTGTCATGTCTGTATTCCAGAGTGACACAGGAACAGGGACCCTTGGCCAAGTTAACATGCACAGTGAAATGTAGGAGTTTCTCACAAGGCATCCTGCAAATATGACGTGTACTCAGCTTGTAGGAGAGTGAAGCTGATGTCTTTTCCCTACTGGAAGAGACCTGAACCTCTGGGCATTCTTGAGCTAGGATCTTGGAGAGTAGGTGAGGAGCTGAGAGCTGTATACCACAAGGAAGAAATTCTGCACATGGATTGCTTCTGAAAGAGACTTAAATTTGTAAATCAGCTACTTCTACAATAGCTCATAAAGATCTCCGGTTTTTTAATTAGAGACTTAATAGAAGCCCTATATCAGGTGGTTGAGTATTACTATGTTGCAGAGCAGCCCTGATGGCTGCATAGCAAAGATTGAGCAGTGCTGAGTTTGCGGGCATGGCTTTCATCTGATTTTATAAGGCACATTTTCTAAACCACAGATCAATGTTGCGTGAATCCACACCAGGTTTTCAACATCTGTTTCAGTGAGGGACAAAAAATTAGATACAGGAAACATGACTTTTCAATGTCATAAACACCAATAATGCCACCGGCCGACTCCAGCTTAAAAAAAATCTGCTTGTGGATCTGAGCAATGTCTTAGTTTGCTTTTGCAACAAAACGTATCGGGAATCATGTTCAGGTAGTTTTGGACATTGGCCTCTGTGTTCTTTTTAGTGTTACTGCTTTCTGAATTGCAGTCATCTGGTAAATGTGACTAACCATTTTTATTTTCAACTTCCCTATATGGCTGTATGACAATTAATGTTGTTAGGTCAAATCTAGCCCTATGTTGCTCTTGATTTTGAGTCAAAAGATTTTGAAACTAGACTAAGTGGTATATTTTAACTTAGACACATCCCTAATTGTCCATGGATAAGGTCACTTAATGACATAAATTTAACAAAAGAATCAGATCACAGCTTTATTCCCATCTGCCTAAATCTACCCACCTTCTCTTTCTCTATCATGTTATCAGCATCCAAGGAGACACATGGGAGCTGATGTACAGCTATTGCTTGTAAGTCACATTCATACGGCAAGTTAATAAACTTGTGTATGTATAAATAATAATGCACCCTTCACACTGTTTATTTGACTCAGGATTTCATCAGCAATAAATTTGCCTTTACTAAAGCTGCAGTTTCAGGATACAGTAGCTATGGGGCAATGCCACCTTTAGAATTTTGGCTCTTCTGCTCCCTGCCTTCCTGCACAGCTTTTCACCAGATATAGAAAAGCTCTGATAAAATGGAGTTCAGAGCCCAGCCTTTTGAATAATTGTGCTCGTAAAGTGGAGGGGACCTGGCACCGTAGCACAGGGAGGAAGGAGAAGGAGCAGGAGTGAACAGCTGGGGCTGGGTGGGGTGGGAATTCCTGAAACTGGCACTGCTACTGAATCTGTCCACTTGCAGATCACAGCCAGAGCCTCAAGGATGAAAGTGCCTTGGAAAACAGTAGTATAACCAGTTGGCAATCCTTTTTTTCTGTGGCGTTGGTTATCTTCCTGTACTCACTTTTAGGGAAAGCTATGATTACTCCAACACCTTTCTGGAGTTTCACATGTGAAGTGTTTTTCCTGGTCAGTTTGTGGCAATGACTCACACTCCTGAGCTCTTCCTCACTACCCTCTGTCCTTTCCATATGTAAACATGACTAGTCTGATTGGTAAAGGTTTGGTGCAGATCAACGTGCATGTTGGCACATGGGGAACAAGGCAGATAACATTTTTCCCCCAGCTGCCAGTTGAATTTCATAAGATGATAGTTCCAGTTATTCTCTAAAGGCGTAATACAGGCTTAATAAAGGCTTTATAGCTCTGACAATACAGTATTTTTTTTTTTTTTATATATAGTGAAAACAGTTGTGTCAATCTATGGTACAAAATAGTTCAAAACTCTTTAAACTACTTTAGATAAGAAAGACGTGACCTCCCTTTTTAAGAAGTCAGAGTGGGTTTTTTTTGGTTTTGATTGGGCTGAACACCAGAATCTAAGCAAATGTATATGGATACTTAGCTCACAAAGTATTTATTTTTAGTTTTGAAGATGGTGTTCTGTTTTAAAGTAGCTTTTCACATAACTGAGCTGTCATCACTTGCAAGCAAGGACTGAAGTTACAGATCAAGTTTGGACATGTGGCTTTGTACAAGGTCTTACAAAGATCCTGATGGTATGAAATGTTCCTGAAAGACTGTTTTGACTTTCACTCAATACTTAAGTCTATTTAGTCATGTCAGGGATTTTGCCAGTGGTCTGAACTGAGTTATCAACTCTGTAGACTGTCTACTTTCATACATACGAAGAAACTATGCAGGGACAGGAGGCTACGAGACTTGGCCTTCACATCTGCCTTCAACAGTTTTCACCTTATCTCAATGATAAGAAACTTCCCAGACAAAATGATCAGGTAGAACCAATTTGACCAGGTATTAAGCAATTGCTGTAGATATACTAATCTTTATTAGTTCATTATGGAGTTACTAAGATTTCGAAAGAGATCCTGGTGACATAAAATTGAAGCAGTGATTAAATTCAATTAAAAAAAATATGGAAGACATAAATTCTTGTGTGTGTGAAAGCATGAGAGAGCTAAGGAAGTATTTTCATTACATTTATTATTCAACAAGGACCTACATCTGTTTCCAGTTTGCACTGATTATTGACACATCTGGCTATTTGGCCTTAGGAACTACAAGTTGCTGTTGTGGCATTATTCTCTGAATCAACTTTTTAGACCACCCGGAAAATAGTACAGCAAGTGCTGTGAGAAGATTGTGTTATTTGTAATAAGATTACCTTTTGGCATCTAGATGTATTGTACAAATGGGATTCTGTCATCTTCTGTTTTATAAATTACAGTTCTGCATTTTTTACACCTGTGGGGAAAATAAGACTGTAGCCAAAGGGCTTACTATTTGACAAAGATAAATCAGGATGACCTATTAGAGTTTCAAGGATATGCTAGATACAGTAGTAACTACTTGCCTTAATGGAAAAATACCTTTGTTTCAGTAGGAACAAAATACAGCTAAAGTCTCAGAACTGAGAAAGATATTTCTTTAACCTATGGTGATATGTATTTTCTCTGATTAATATCCCGCTGTTGAAAGTGAATACTGTCCAAGTCCTTGACCCTCTTTCTGTAATAAACAGTTACATTTTCTTCATCAGTGCTTTGAGAGTGGCAATCTAGTCCAAGAGTATAAAAGACATATATTATGAAGTATATGGTAAAGAGTTTGAAAAACCAAAGGATAAGATCACAGGACCACCTAGATTACCAAGCCAAGTCCTTTCCAATTGCATGCAAAAGATAGGATAGTCCTGAAGGATTCACAGAATATCTAGTCCAAACACCCCCTCAAACCACAGGCCACAAAACACTTCCAATTCTCTGTCACAGATTTAAGACACAGTGGTAAACGACCAACAGCCAGAGTTTTAATGTGCCACAGGAAGGAACACGATGAAACGCTTATTTGTTTTATTACAAATACTTTTAAACTAGGGTAATTTGTTGTTTTTAAAGAACAGTCTAGATAATCTATATGGCCACATGAAGCCACTATGCAGCTTCACTTGCTATGTTGAATTACATGTGGAATTAATTTGACCTTCTGCATAAAACTAACACAAGCCTTGAAGATGCATAGAATAAAGATATATAGTTGACAATTTGCTGCTTTTTGGTGAATTGCAGAATTAGAAATGTTTTTGTGTGCTTTCTCTGAGAAAGTTTAGTAAGCCTCAACAGTTATTTCCATTCCTTCAGGTCAAGGATATAGTTTTTCATGTGCATTATTGAATTTTTAATTCCTTTAATAGCTAAAGAATATAAAGTACAGAGGGTAGGGCCGCAAAATCACTGGGAGGCAAGAGCAGAGAATGAATACAGTATTCTTTGCAGTGCTGTAATACTCTCTGCTCTGCTCTTTAGGCTTGCTCTTTGTCCTCTTCAACATTGTGTGCCTATGAGTGGTTTGATTTCTCTTTTTTTCTCCTTAGGAGAAGAATCTGAGGGTAACCTTTGTGGTTGGGAATTAGCACCTCCTGTGGGCACGCTGCCATACAGTCAGCTGGTCTCTTCTGCCTTGCTGTATCTTCTATGCTCCTTCATAGCAACGATGATAGTGTCTTCTCCTACCTGCCAGACCAACATGTGTCTGCAATTGGAGAGAGCACACCCAGTTAGGAAATTACCACACTAGTGCACAGTTTGTCAGCAATTAAACTTACGCAAGAAAGACTGAGGCAGAACAGATGTGTAAAAATAGAAACGACGCAGGGTGACTTCTTTTCACGTGCATTTAGGGTACTTAGGACTTCTTCAAGACCTTTGAAAAGTGATGTAGAGCTAGTTTCATAAGGCCTGTTTCCAACATTATCTTTGCAGTGCCCACAGAGCTTCTGCCCAGTGCTCAAGGAAAAAGTCAAAGTACCTAAAATCAGATATTCAGGCAGTCTCGTCAGAGAAGTAAGAAAGTTAGGCATCTTCAGAGAACGATTCAGTGTCCCACATGCTGAGCGACAATTTGCCTGGAGCTCTGAGTCCTCACAGCTAAGACACTCTGCAGGGAGCAGGGAGATGCCTGGCTCTCCTTCCAGAGCTTTTTATGCAGTTTGCATGAGATTGACATGGAATTTAGAAGAAACAAAAGACTCTAGGATCAGAATCTGAACCAGGTCTCCCCCTCCCAATGGAGTGACCTAACCAACAGGTTCCTGAATTGTTGTACTCCTTCTGGCAGAAAGGGAATGATCTGACTTAAATCTGGATCTTGCTTAAAAAAGAAAGCCTTATCAGGAGGAAAGTTGAGTGCCTAGCTGAAACTGGTCTACAGAATGAAGTTTAGGGTACAGATTTAGAAAGGAAGAGCATGATTTTACTCCCCTCAAGCTAATAAGGCTCAGGCATCCACATTTCCTGCACCGTGCATAAGTGCTTAAAACAATAAACTGTTATGCAGAAGGCAGGTTGTATTTAGAAAAGCAAGCTCTGCTTTTGTGAATGCCTAATCTCAGATTTGGTACAGCCATCTGAAAGCCATGTATTTAAGAGTGCCTCTCCCCAAGTCCTGGGTTAGCTGCCTAAGCTCTAGAAAAAGGACAGGCCAATGATGACTTCTGCTGTCTCTATCCCAACCATTTTCTTGTCAGAAGGTGGTCTTATTCATGCAGTCTAAGTACCTCATTTTATCCACTGATTGCATTAATTGACTCAGCAGTCAAGCAGGCTTCTCTAAATCCCTTGGGAATGGTTGTTTTCTTACTCAGTATGTCCAACACACCTACAAGGCTCAGAGTTACCATTCATGGAGACTTTAATTGTTGGGGTACTAAGGTACTTGAAGATAGAATTTTCAGGAAATATGCAAACATATCTTTGAAATTGAGACCTAGGCTCTCAAGCTACTCAGGTGCTTTAGAACACTTTTCCTTTACATACAGTCTCTTAGAGACACAAAGAACACAGCTATCCTAATGGGATCATATCCCTAAACTGCTTTAATCAGGATACAATGAACTGTTGGGAACAACGTGCTGTATAAAACCTTCAAACAGAAATTTGGAACCTTACATGGTTCTTGGAAATAGGATCCATCTCTTTTCCTCTCAATTCAGCTCCTGCAGCACTCTGTTAACCATCTGGTATCTTCCAGGAAAGGAAAAATGTAAATTACATCTGTCCTTTGCATGATATGCAAGAAAAAGACCCACATACACACACACACACACACACACACACACACACAGAGCCACACCCCAAAAAAACCCCAACCAACTAAACCAAAAATTGAGCTGTATTCATATCTGAAAAACAACAGACTCATTTCAATTTTGGTGAAAGTTTTGTATTTCTTAACCATTAATGCTATACACACAGCAAAAATTCTCTTTGAATTATTGTTATATGCAATTCATTTCCAGGCACTCCACTGATTCACATGCACGCAAACAAGCCTGCAGTCTCTCTTACTTAAAAAGACCATCCTGGATCAAATTGTTTGAAATGTGAGGTCATTCACTTGTGTTTGGGCAACTTCTAGTGCTCATGATTCAGTGTACAGTTTTCTGCTGAGACTCCTAGCACATCCTGGGGGGTCCTGCGGCTTCCATAATAGCAATAGTCCCAGATGTAAATGTAGAAAAATTAATGATGCAAGGATAATTGTTCATTGATGATGAATAGGTGCACTGTGCATGGAGAATGGGTGGGATCTATATTATAATGAACTGTAGAGAATTCAGTATGTGATTGGACCCTAGAGTTTCAGTCAATAAAAAAAGGAAATCCAATAACATAAATCCAATAACATGCTTCCTTTCATCCAGCATGTATTCTAAGTGTTTCCCTCTTTTTTTTTTTTTTTCCTTAGAACTGCCTTTCAGAAGACTGAATAGCACATTACTTTTCATTTCTCATTAGTTTTGACTGGAATTTCCATGTCTTGTTAGCAACATTTGGTTTACCCCAGGAAAAATTTGTTTCATGGCAGCAGAGCTGTAAATCTTTCTGAGGATCTTCATTATAGTCTCCATTTTTTTTATATCTTCTTTAGAGTGATCCTGGTATGTGAAAGGGATCTGCTCCAACCTCTAACCCTTCCAGCCCTGCTGGGAGATTTTATGCTCCAAGGGACAGAGATCTTGTAGATGACCTCCTGAACACACCCAGTGAAGTGGTCTATAGTGATGGGAAGCAAGGGGAAAATTGAGCCCCTGTTAGAGGGCTGGAAAATAAGTGCCCAAGAAAGCAATGCTTCTTGCAGTGCTAGTGCTGTCGCTGGGGTGGTGGTAAGTTTGCTTCCACCCACCTCAGCAGTACTGGCTGAGCAAAGAGCATTCGAAAGGATTAGAGAGGGAGACACACATGATGAACATATCTCATGGAGGGGGGTGCAATGAGTGGGAAGATACGGCATGCACTGCAGGGGAGGAGGATAGTAAATCTGTGCTTTCATAATCACACGTGACTATACACTGAGGGTGGGATTCATCTGACAAAACGTACATGTTTTCATCTGAACTGCTCACACACTGTGTCTTTCATAGGCAGCAGAGAGAGGTGAATGTTTTTTGAAACATTAGTTTGTATTTTTGCGGCTTTATTGCAAAATAAATTTATTGCAGTTAGTTTTCCACATAATGCAAAGCTTTTGCCTAATCCCTGAAGAAAGGATTTATTGCTACTTTGGCAGAGAGCTGTGCTGGAAGCCCTCCCACTTCAGTTCCCTGGACAATGTCCTCCCCTGAAATATGGTTTGACTGCTCTGAACAGCACATTGCAAATTCACACAGAGCAGTATTGACATCTGGCTTTAGCATATGGGATACAGATAGTCCTTGATTGCTGAACAGCTGCTCTGCTTTGAAAGGAAACAATTGCATTTGAAGAATATGGAATATAGAGTAGGCCTTGTCCTATCCCACACATCTTGCTGACATTTCTTTTTCTAAACTACCAGTCTGTTTATTAAATTTCCACAGTAGAAAAACACCAAAATTTATAAGAGGCTGAAGTAGATGGCAATATTGTCAGATATGCCAGCAAACGATCCATTGACAACAAATGTTAGGAATCAGTCCATTACAATTAGTTAAGAACAATGCCAGCAGATGATGGGACTGAGTAAGAACAAACAAGTAAGCACAAAGGAAGGAACAAAGGAAGTACTGAAACTTCAAAAAATGCCTCCATTGATTTTTTATGTAAAAAACTACTTTGATGAAGAAACCAAACGTTTTTGCACTAGTCTCAGCAAACATGATATAGTGAACTCATTTACACAGTAACAAGATTGCTGCTGTAAGCTGGACGTCAGCTATCAGTTCATCAGGAAATGATCCTCCACAGCAAAGTAAAATGCAGTTATACAGGGAAGGAAAGCAAATCTTTGCAACCCAAACTTATCTCAAGAAAAGCAAGGATGTTGACATATCTTGTTCTGAACCATGGCAGAACACTGAAAACTGAAGTTGATTGTTCAAACTTTTTGGTGATTGCAGGGCTGCATATCCCATTGATACACATTTCATATACTTTTCACTTAATAAAAATTCTTGTATCCAGGTTAACTGTAGACACAGTCCTACACCTTACAGTATGACTTCTGAGTGCACCGCTTTAAAGCTCATAGATGCCATTATTAACACCAAGTCTGCCCAATGTGGAACATTTTCACCAGTAAATTTTGTATCAGAGACATGGTATCTGCATGATAGATTGTACAACTTTAAAAATAAATGTTTAGTACTGATTTAAAGACCTCAGGACTTGAATTAATCCCACCTGACTGAGATGCCTGTATTAGCAGTCACTTCAAGCTTCTTCAGTATCAAGCGAAGTAAGAATAGGCAGCATTGTGGTGATTCAAGCTGAATTTAACTTTTGAAGGTGCCTATTGCATGTTCAGGAAGCTGTAAACCTCCTATGTCAGTTATGTGCTTGAAACCTGGATGGGAAAAATCTAGGACTAAGAGGGCCAAAGTTATTGTAGGCTAAGTTCTAGCGAAAAGAAAATTAAGTTAAATGTTGTGGAATAGTATATTGGCTGTATAACAGAACCTCCTGGCAACACAACCTCATCAGAATATCTAAAAGTGGCTTGCAATATAAGAAAGTGAGTGAACTGTTGAAATAGAGGAATAATAGTGATTTTTCAGAGGAAAAGAAACTATTGCTATTTATTCAGTATAGAGAAATGTGAAATAGAGCAGATTTGTACGCTTCTAGCAGGTCAGTTCATGACCAAAGCCTTTTAATGCAAAAAATCCCTTCACAAAATGTATTTGTACTAAAAAATCTAAAGTGACAAAAAACTCTGTCAGGAAGACAAACAATCAAAGATGATTTTCAAAGTCTTTTAGATGTATTTTCAGAGACCTTATCTTCTTACATTTTTACTATCCACAAGATAACCATTTTGTTCTACTTCTGCCAAGTTCATTCAAGTTGTATTCTTTTATTTCATCTTTTCTTATTAAGTTTTCCAAAAGTTCGCCTTTTGTTTTCAGTATCTTTTTAGAAGCTTCTCACCATACACTTTAAATACATGGGACACAACCTTTCCAATTCTCTCCCTACTCCAGACAGAGTGGAGCAGAAAGTTTGCAGCAATGACACTAAATGTCTCTTTCATTCCATCTTCTGGGAAGAAATGCCACCAGTGGCTCAACCTCCTCATCCAAAGTCACATTAATTGATTTGGCAGATGATCTCCTAGGAATGCCAAGTCTTTTCATTGCAGAATCTGTGGTACATGTAATTTTAAAATCTGCCATGCGTTCGTCCAAATTCAGTACTGCATTGTGGTATTGTAAATATTGGTGACTCAAAATGCGCTACAGTTTATTTAAAGATTGCAAATATGAGAATAAGGAAAAAAAAAGAAAAAGAAAGAATAAAAAAAAAGAAGAATAAGGAGAGAAAAAAGAGCTTAGAATCCAATTTTTAGAACATTGGCATACTTCTTATTCAAAATCTTAACACTTCCCTACCAGCCTGCATTATTCATGGCTGTGTTGCTCTGTTATCTGTTTTGACACTTGACTAGCCCATATTAAGATGCTTTGAGGATGTACTATGATCTCTCATTTCACTGAAACTTCACAGAGTGTACAAAGGCCAAAGCAAGAGAGGAGATATAAGAAACTCCGAATTGAGCAGCTTCACTTATCTTGGCACACATACTCTATTCTCTTTTCCCCACCTCGTACTAGTGATCAGGTCTCCCTGAAGAGCTATCAATTCCTTAATGACAAGAATGCATGCTGTAAGAACTATGTACAAATGAATATTAAAAAGTAATAGTAAGTATTGCTATGAAAAATTTACTAGTGATTGTCTTGAAAAGCTATTTAAAGTCCAAATCCCCACGGGCACAGGAATTGTTCCTGTCCAAGCTAAAGCAGGATTCTGAAATTAGGGTTATCATGGGCCTGATCCTGTAAACGTGGTGAAAGTATAGCAAAGTGGATAGCCAGGATATGCTTTTGTACTCTACACTAATAATGAACCTGGTCTGCTGGGTGAGAGTGACACAGGCTCTCTCACAACAGAGGGCAGAGGATGGATCCAGGCCACTCATGTGCCTAGCAAAAAAGCCCTTTTCTTCTGAGTTTCTCAGTTTCAGCTCCTCTTGCCACAGCTATTTTATTTGATAAAAAAGTACTCTGACGTGGGGTTTTGTAGCTGGGTGTCTTACCCCTAAGGTGAAATGTCTCACCAGATATGTAGAAAACCAGTTTCTTTTTTGGTCTTAAGCAGACAGTAAGTGATACCAAACATTCGCAGGATCTCTCTGTGTTTTGGTTGATGAAACTTATTATGCATTAAGGAATTACAGAGATTACAAGAACACATAGACATCTTTGTTTTTTTCAGGATGGCTTTTTTCGGACCTTCTGGGGCACTTCAGGCTGTAGTGAAGGTACATTCAATGGTCTTATTGGTAGAAACTGACATTAGTGAGGGGGCACAAGTAAAATCATGTCCAAGCCATTTTGATTTCAATGGATGTTAGTCACTTACTACTTCACTTGGGATTTTTTAAAAAAACTGATCCTATTTTTTTTTTCACTGGAGTAGGCAATATTTTAGAGGAGATTTAAGGAAGGCTATAGGGATAATTGATTATCGCATTGTCTGTTTTTCAAGGTCAAAGTAGAAGTTATTAAAAGTAGGAATTTTATTTAAGGAATGGATGGCATATATTTTTAAGTGATAAGCCCATAGGATGCTAAATATGTCCTCTTGGAAATTTCAAAAATGTAAACTATCATTACTCTGTTCTGTTCTGCGGTTGCAAGAACTGGTGCCAGAATTTTTTTATGCCTGTGGTAACAAAATCTCTCTCCCTCTCTCTTTGCCCTTAGCCAGCCTTCCCAGGCCAGGAATTACAACCAATTTTAGGAGGGGGCATTTTACACTTGATGTATATACAGTTGTGTATACACATACTTAAATCCATATACAGCACAGTGATTATTGACTAAGTGGGCTTGATCTTCAAAGTCCTCCGTTTAGGGAATGGACAACGATGTCCTCCATGAATGAGAACTTTTTAAAAAACTGAAGTAGTAAATCTGCTTTGTAAATTGAGGAAAATCTGGGGGTTTACTTCTTCATAGTGAGTTATTGCCGCTTTACATAGCTGTTCTGCTTGCATTGTCATCAGCAGAAGCACCATATGAGGAATACACCTGGCAAATGATAAATTCCCGTATGTAGGTTTTATTGCCTTTTTAAATTATACAAAATTTTCAAAGTCTTTTGTTGTTCACTGATGTAAATGGAAACATATTTATTTACTCCTGTGTCCAACAGATCAAGTCGTGGTGTTGGAAAATGGGTGTACTAAAGCCCATCAACCCAGAACTGCTTTTTGAACTTGGCATTTTTAAACCTTTTCTCTTTGTTTTGTGAGCCACACAGTCTGTGCTCAATAAAAATACATTATACAGTTGTACATTCTGTAACTGAACCAACAACTTAAGTTGCACTGTAACTAAACCATAACCTTTGGACAAGTTACGAGGAAAATGTATTTGCTTTATTGATTTTTAGTCTCTTCTGCACCGATTGATCATTTACTTTAAGTATAAAGGCTGAAACAAGGATATGCAAATGCATAGTTCTTCAGTCTGACTAAATGTCAGACCAAGTAACGATCTTTTGTGACTTCATAATTAGCAATTTAATTTATTCCTTTATTATACTTTTTTTTCCCCAACTATTTAGAATAGTAGGAGTAAGAAACCAGTTTAATTAATGTTTTTCTTATGGAATTAGGGACATGCTCTGATTTTTGTGAATTTTTTTTCTGACAAACATAACCTGCATTGTAGTAGCAGCCAGAAGTCTGAGCCAGATTAGGGGAAAAGTTGTCATAGGTATGTTACAGACTTAATGGAAAAGAGATTCTTGTCTTGGTAACACTGCAGGCTAAATTAGGATGGTTCCATTAACTATTTCTTTGTTCCCTTTGTTCTCTAAAAAATTGTTCTCTAATTTTGTTGAGATTCAACATACGGTGCTGTTTTTGCTGTTTCATTAACTGCAACATTTTTGAAGAGAAAAAAAAAAATCAAAGAGATTTCAAATTAGCTGTGAAAATGCTCACCTTGCAATTCTTTAACCAATATTTGAACAAACTTTTATAAGGAATTTGAAGGAAATGATATCATGTGTTTCCTTAGGCACTGTCATCAACCCAAAACAATAACCTTAGGAAAATCTTTAGAATCTTATATTGTTCTTTAACAACAGAGCCTATCTCCATGGCAAAGAGTGTTGCGCAAGGAGGGGTATTTTATCTCAGGAGCACTCCATACCAACCAACCCGTAAAGCTTCCAGGAGAGCTGGCTTGCACTCAGCTTGCTTTTGGTTTTGGTGAAGAATCTCAGGGCTTTAACGCGTGTCCATGCAAATGCACAAACCTACGAAATGTGGGGAATTCTCTGAGAACTGCTGGTCAGTGTGGATTGGGCAATAATATATTGTTGTTCTCAAAGAAGCCTTTTTACAGGTAGCACTTTTACAATGCTTACAAATAGTGTGTTATTATTATTTGATAGCATCTTAAGGACATTCTGTGTGTGCCTTTAAAATCTGGTATAAAATGTTATAGTAATATTCAGAAATAAAAAAGACAGACATCCTTAAACAAAAGTCATTCTACATTTTGCTCTTATCTCCAAACCCAACATTAATAAGATCACATAAATAGCTGATTTAGAAGGAAGCTAAACACAGATGACAAGTTGCATGAAGGGGCTCAGAAATGGTATTTGTTTGAACCCATAACTATCCATCTTTCTGTAATGCAGATAAGGTATCCACAAAAATAAAAAATAAAAAAAGGCATAGGTTCCTTCCCAGTCCACTGTTACTCTCAGGTGCTCTTTACTCTGTGTGTTCTTGTACTGTGCTCCTGATACCAGCTTTACTACTGTTGTGTCTATCTGGTAACTATTTGTCCACATGCATGATTCTAGAAAAGTGCTGACATATTAATTTAATTGTATGTATACATGTCAAAAGCAGCGTATTTGCAGCACTGAACAGTGACTTCTGAGTCACTTCTGAGACTTTTAAATAGCATTTTAACATATTGATTTAAAAAAAAACAGTACTCTCATCTTCCCACGGTACTGCTTTGCGAAAATCCTCTTTACTTTCTCTTTACTATTATTCAGTCTCAATATCTGAGACGAATGTTTGGACATTGTTTAAAGATATCTCCTCTTGAATGCAAGTTGTAAGATGACTGCAGTTTGCTTATAAACTAACAAGGGACTTAACATTTATTATTTGTTTAAAAAGGACCTGGAAGGAAAATTAAGATTGAATCATTAAATTGGCATTGTAGATTAGGAAATAAAAGCAGGAAGATATAAGATATGGAAAATATGAAAGAAATTGACTACAAATATTTTTGTGGCCATTTTGAAGGATAAAATATATGCATCTTGAGGCTCTAATAATGATTCACAAACATGGCTTTTGTTTAAGTTGGAACTTTCTACAATCTAATAGCCTCACCTGCCTTGTGTATACAGTATTTGAGACTTCTTGTCTTATATAAGAAAATCACAGATTTTTTTACATAGCACAAGGACTTCTAACCAGTTCTTATTTTCATATTATAGTTATTACAATTCTTCCTCATTGAATGAATATGCTTATATTGTTATCTTAATCTTATTATAAAGAGAACTTTTCAAACTATGCAAGCAGTTTATCCCTCTCTGATTAGTGACTCATGCATGAATTTACTCTCTTTCCATT